>NW_028156201.1:67500-92726 GCF_964263955.1 Coregonus lavaretus | reverse complement strand
TCACTAACCACAGTTACAGTTACACCTTCAACATCACCCGATATGTCAGCTCATACCACAGTTACAGTTACACCTCCCAACATCACCGATATGTCAGCTCATACCACAGTTACAGTTACACCTCCAACATCACCGATATGTCAGCTCCATACCACAGTTACAGTTACACCTCCAACATCACCGATATGTCAGCTCATACCACAGTTACAGTTACACCTCCAACATCACCGATATGTCAGCTCATACCACAGTTACAGTTACACCTCCAACATCACCGATATGTCAGCTCATACCACAGTTACAGTTACACCTCCAACATCACCGATATGTCAGCTCATACCACAGTTACAGTTACACCTCCAAGCATCACCGATATGTCAGCTCATACCACAGTTACAGTTACACCTCCAGCATCACCGATATGTCAGCTCATACCACAGTTACAGTTACACCTTCCAACATCACCGATATGTCAGCTCATACCACAGTTACAGTTACACCTCCAACATCACCGATATGTCAGCTCATACCACAGTTACAGTTACACCTCCAACATCACCGATATGTCAGCTCATACCACAGTTACAGTTACACCTCCAACATCACCGATATGTCAGCTCATACCACAGTTACAGTTACACCTCCAACATCACCGATATGTCAGCTCATACCACAGTTACAGTTACACCTCCAACATCACCGATATGTCAGCTCATACCACAGTTACAGTTACACCTCCAACATCACCGATATGTCAGCTCATACCACAGTTACAGTTACAACCTCCAACATCACCGATATGTCAGCTCATACCACAGTTACAGTTACACCTCCAACATCACCGATATGTCAGCTCATACCACAGTTACAGTTACACCTCCAACATCACCGATATGTCAGCTCATACCACAGTTACAGTTACACCTCCAACATCACCGATATGTCAGCTCATACCACAGTTACAGTTACACCTCCAACATCACCGATATGTCAGCTCATACCACAGTTACAGTTACACCTCCAACATCACCGATATGTCAGCTCATACCACAGTTACAGTTACACCTCCAACATCACCGATATGTCAGCTCATACCACAGTTACAGTTACACCTCCAACATCACCGATATGTCAGCTCATACCACAGTTACAGTTACACCTCCAACATCACCGATATGTCAGCTCATACCACAGTTACAGTTACACCTCCAACATCACCGATATGTCAGCTCATACCACAGTTACAGTTACACCTCCAACATCACCGATATGTCAGCTCATACCACAGTTACAGTTACACGCCAACATCACCGATATGTCAGCTCATACCACAGTTACAGTTACACCTCCAACATCACCGATATGTCAGCTCATACCACAGTTACAGTTACACCTCCAACATCACCGATATGTCAGCTCATACCACAGTTACAGTTACACCTCCAACATCACCGATATGTCAGCTCATACCACAGTTACAGTTACACCTCCAACATCACCGATATGTCAGCTCATACCACAGTTACAGTTACACCTCCAACATCACCGATATGTCAGCTCATACCACAGTTACAGTTACACCTCCAACATCACCGATATGTCAGCTCATACCACAGTTACAGTTACACCTCCAACATCACCGATATGTCAGCTCATACCACAGTTACAGTTACACCTCCAACATCACCGATATGTCAGCTCATACCACAGTTACAGTTACACCTCCAACATCACCGATATGTCAGCTCATACCACAGTTACAGTTACACCTCCAGCATCACCGATATGTCAGCTCATACCACAGTTACAGTTACATTTCCAACATCACCGATATGTCAGCTCATACCACAGTTACAGTTACACCTCCAACATCACCTATATGTCAGCTCATACCACAGTTACAGTTACACCTCCAACATCACCGATATGTCAGCTCATACCACAGTTACAGTTACACCTCCAACATCACCGATATGTCAGCTCATACCACAGTTACAGTTACACCTCCAACATCACCGATATGTCAGCTCATACCAGAGTTACAGTTACACCTCCAACATCACCGATATGTCAGCTCATACCACAGTTACAGTTACACCTCCAACATCACCGATATGTCAGCTCATACCACAGTTACAGTTACACCTCCAACATCACCGATATGTCAGCTCATACCACAGTTACAGTTACACCTCCAACATCACCGATATGTCAGCTCATACCACAGTTACAGTTACACCTCCAACATCACCGATATGTCAGCTCATACCACAGTTACAGTTACAACGCCAACATCACCGATATGTCAGCTCATACCACAGTTACAGTTACACCTCCAACATCACCGATATGTCAGCTCATACCACAGTTACAGTTACACCTCCAACATCACCGATATGTCAGCTCATAACACAGTTACAGTTACACCTCCAACATCACCGATATGTCAGCTCATACCACAGTTACAGTTACACCTCCAACATCACCGATATGTCAGCTCTTACCACAGTTACAGTTACACCTCCAACATCACCGATATGTCAGCTCATAACACAGTTACAGTTACACCTCCAACATCACCGATATGTCAGCTCATACCACAGTTACAGTTACACCTCCAACATCACCGATATGTCAGCTCATACCACAGTTACAGTTACAACGCCAACATCACCGATATGTCAGCTCATACCACAGTTACAGTTACAACGCCAACATCACCGATATGTCAGCTCATACCACAGTTACAGTTACACCTCCAACATCACCGATATGTCAGCTCATACCACAGTTACAGTTACACCTCCAACATCACCGATATGTCAGCTCATACCACAGTTACAGTTACACCTCCAACATCACCGATATGTCAGCTCATACCACAGTTACAGTTACACCTCCAACATCACCGATATGTCAGCTCATACCACAGTTACAGTTACACCTCCAACATCACCGATATGTCAGCTCATACCACAGTTACAGTTACACCTCCAACATCACCGATATGTCAGCTCATACCACAGTTACAGTTACACCTCCAACATCACCGATATGTCAGCTCATACCACAGTTACAGTTACACCTCCAACATCACCGATATGTCAGCTCATACCACAGTTACAGTTACACCTCCAGCATCACCGATATGTCAGCTCATACCACAGTTACAGTTACACCTCCAACATCACCGATATGTCAGCTCATACCACAGTTACAGTTACACCTCCAACATCACCTATATGTCAGCTCATACCACAGTTACAGTTACACCTCCAACATCACCGATATGTCAGCTCATACCACAGTTACAGTTACACCTCCAACATCACCGATATGTCAGCTCATAACACAGTTACAGTTACACCTCCAACATCACCGATATGTCAGCTCATACCACAGTTACAGTTACACCGCCAACATCACCGATATGTCAGCTCATACCACAGTTACAGTTACACCTCCAACATCACCGATATGTCAGCTCATACCACAGTTACAGTTACAATGCCAACATCACCGATATGTCAGCTCATACCACAGTTACAGTTACACCTCCAACATTACCGATATGTCAGCTCATACCACAGTTACAGTTACACCTCCAACATCACCGATATGTCAGCTCATACCACAGTTACAGTTACACCTCCAACATCACCGATATGTCAGCTCATACCACAGTTACAGTTACACCTCCAACACTGCTATGCGGATTTCGGCCAACGCTGCTTAACGCTGGAACTGATTGAATCCAGCCCTTTATTGCACTGTCATTACAAGAAAAGCAGAAGACATGTTCCAACGGTTGGTGGTTGGGAGGTAGGCATTAGTTCATATAATTATATAGGTATTATACCCTGTAGGTTGTATATGTACCCCAGTGCCAGCTATAATAACATATTATCAACAGTAGCCCTCCCCACCCCCTCAGTGTAGGCCTCCATACAATGTGTTATCCTGCTGGCTCCTAGCCATCACCTACCACACTACAAAGGCATGGTGTGAATCACAAATGACACCCTGGCCCAGAACAGAGCAGCACGTCTTGCTCTTCATTGTAATCAGAGGGCTGATATAAATAACATGCATGCCAGTCTCTCTTGGCTAAGAGTTCAGGAAAGACTGACTGCGTCACTTCTTGTTTTTATAAGAAACATTAATGTGTTGAAAATTCCGAATTGTTTGCATAGTCAACTTACACACAGCACTGACACACACACTTACCCCACCAGACATGCCACCAGTGGTTTTTTTCACAGTCCCCAGGTCCAGAACAAATTCAAGAAAACGTACGGTACTATACAGAGCCGTGATTGCATGGAACTCCCTTCCATCTTATATAGCGCAAGTGAACAGCAAACCTGGTTTCAAAAAACAAATAAAGCAACACCTCACGGCACAACGCCTCTCCACCAAGTGACCTACTTGTTGTGTGTATGTACTGATAGATGCACACACACACTACTTGTTAATGTTTATACATGTACAGTATGTAAATTGTTAAGTTTTTTGTCTGTTATGTATTTTTCGTTATGTGTCGGACCCCAGTAAGACTAGCTGTCGCCATTGGCTTCGACTAATGGGGATCCTAATAACTCAAAATAAAATCATAAACCCTATTCCCTTTATAGTGCACTACTTTTGACCAGGGCCCATAGGCTCTGGCCAAAAGTAGTGCACTACATACTTAGAAAAAAAAGGTGCTATCTTGAACCTAAAAGGGTTCTTTCGGCTGTCGCCATAAGAGAACCCTTTGAAAAAACCTTTTTGGTTCCAGGAGGAACGCTTTTGGTTCCAGGTAGAAATCCTTTTAGGTTCCATGTAAAACCCTTTCCACAGAGGGTTCTACATGGAACCCAAAATTGTTCTACCTGGAACCAAAAAGGGTTCTCCTATTGGCACAGCCGATTAACCTTTTTGGAACACTTTTTTCTAAGAGTGTATATAGGGAATAGGGTTTCATTTGAAATGCAGCTGGAGACAAAGCTACAACACAGAGATGGAAGCAGACTATGAATAAACTCTACAACACAGAGATGGAAGCAGACTATGAATAAACTCTACAACACAGAGATGGAAGCAGACTATGAATAAACTCTACAACACAGAGATGGAAGCAGACTATGAATAAACTCTACAACACAGAGATGGAAGCAGACTATGAATAAACTCTACAACACAGAGATGGAAGCAGACTATGAATAAACTCAGAGAGGAGAGGAGAGGAGAGGAGAGGAGAGGAGAGGAGAGGAGAGGAGAGGAGAGGAGAGGAGAGGAGAGGAGAGGAGAGGAGAGGAGAGGAGAGGAGAGGAGAGGAGAGGAGAGGAGAGGAGGGGAGGGGAGAGGAGAGGAGAGGAGAGGAGAGGAGAGGAGAGGAGAGGAGAGGAGAGGAGAGGAGAGGAGAGGAGAGGAGAGGAGAGGAGAGGAGAGGAGAGGAGAGGAGAGGAGAGGAGAGGAGAGGAGAGGAGAGGAGAGGAGAGGAGAGGAGAGGAGAGGGGAGAGGAGAGGAGAGGAGTGGAGAGGAGAGGAGAGGAGAGGAGAGGAGAGGCAAACAATGTGAGGCAGGAGCTTTGTACTGCCTAGTTAGAAAATACTGTAGTTTAGAACCTAGCCTACAGCCCTGTAATAAATAACACAGGCTAGATCCTGTATTTTCTGGGAAGGATATATCCTGTATTTTAGATTGTTACAAAATATATTAATTCCTTGATCCTTGACATACAGAGCCATAAACACATCTCTTTTAATAGTAACCTATAGACTGGGGTTTGGCTGAGACTCAGCGGAGAACAGAAGACAGGAAGCCAGGGGAGTCCATCTGGCTTGGTTTTAGTACTCTGACCTTGGAGCACGACTAATGTACGTCTCAATCAGACCGGAGAGGATGAGACTGATAGCCAATAGTAAATACAATATTAATGCTGCCGTGTACGCCTATAATAAAACAACAACTATCATAACAGTTAATGATTGTGAAAAGACAAAAACGTGTGGTTAGATGCTGATTGTGACTTCCTACTTTGAAGTTTTGTGTAACAGATCAATGTACTGGATAAAAGTAACACAAAACTTATTTGTCATGAGCTCACGAGACTGGCAAAAAAAAATTCAAGAGCTTTTAAGTCTAGGCAAAATACCTCTAATAATAGTAGTAATAATAATACAGCAGTCACCTTTATCTAAAGCGACTTAATATACATCAAATACTTTCACAAATTCATCTACTTCTTGAGGTTAGACTCAGTGGATCAACAGCAGTCTACCGCCGCACTACATAGTGAATATCTCTCCTCTGTAGGGGAGCTGGAGGAGGACTGACGTGTCTTTGATATGCCACCTCACCTTTCCCTCTTTCATCCCTCTCTTTGTACCACCTGTCCTCTTCTCTCATCCGTCTCTCTCAGTGTAAATGCAATCCAATCCAATAAAACCCCTTGGTGCCTGAAATCAAGGCTTTCCCAGGTTTCCTGTCCCATCTCCCAGAGGAGAGAGAGGAGCAGATGGCCCTGAGAGCTGACGAGACAGTCAGCGGAGGAGATCACTGCATTGTGATGGGGGTTTGTGTCCCAAATTGCACCCTATTCCCTATGGGCCTAGGTCAAAAGTAGTGCACTATATAGGGAATAGGGTGCCCTCCTCTAGCCGCCTCTTATAGTCTTTACATTACAGGCTGCACAGAAAGAAACTGGAGAACGAGGACAGAGAGACCTGACCAGGGTTCAAATACTTTTCGAAATCATTACAATTCTTTGATCGGTTGCTTTAGCCTGAGTGCAGTGCCAGATGGGCAGGGTTGGGGGTTTTGGAAAATGTATATTAGTTCCATTGCAACAGGCATGCTTAATCGAGCATAGATCCAGTATTTGGAATTATTTAGAATAGTATTTGAGCTCAGGTCTGGGGTACAGACATGGGCTGGGGTTGGGGCTAAGCTGGGGATGGGATTCTCTATAAGTCACCATCTGCGCTGCTGGTGCAGCACAACTCAGGAGTGGTTTCAAGCTAAGACATTGGGTTGTTTAGGGGGGGGGGGGGGGGGGCTACCCAGGGGAGGGTGGAGAGGGGTGGATTGATGGTGGTTTTATGGATAGGGGGAGTGAGTGGAGAAGGGGAGGAGAGGAGGGTATTGTGATAATTATATGACATGGCCCACGTCTGTCCCTAGATACCCAGCTGCCATTGCAACAGGAAGTGAAGAAATTGAATTATCTGACCATGATGACTAAATGAATATCGAAACAGAGTAATTCTAAGTGAATTTGGCTTAGTTCATACCAGTGTCTATTCTCTAATCTTACTACATTTACATTTTAGTCATTTTAGCAGACGCTCTTATCCAGAGCGACTTACAGTTAGTGAGTGCATACATTTTATTTTTATTTTATTCATACTACAGACAGTGTCTTCTCTTGCCACCCACGCTGTGGGGGGTTGGCTCATCTAGAACAATGGTCTTCAACAGCAACATAGCAGCAAATTATTGTTATCACCCTGAAATGAATCATCAAGCACGTCGGACGCTATAAAAACATTTTAAAAACATTTTAATGGCAACTCTTGCTCACCGTTTTAAAATACTCCACAGACACGCATACACACACAAACACATGCACACACACACACACACTCCAATCTCTCAAGGCAATAAAGCTCCTATTGTTCAGTGGGCTGTGTCTGGCCAGACAATGAGGCTGCTTTCATACAGCCTTAACCCCAGGCCAGCCCAACCCCAGGCCAGCCCAACACCAACCCCAGCCCCAACCCCAGGCCAGACAATGAAGATGTTTCCTACAGCCTTCAGCCCAGTCCAACCCCAGCCCAGCCCCAGCCCAACCCCTACCCAACTCCAGGCCAGCTCAACTCCAGGCCAGCCCAACCCCAACCCCGGCCCAACCCCAGCCCAACCCCCAACCCCAGGCCAACCCAACCACAAGCCAGCCCAACCACAGCCCAGGCCAGCCCAACCCCAGGCCACTACAACTGCAGCCCAACCCCAGCCCAACCCCAGCCCAGCCCAACCCCAGGCCAGCAAACCCCAGCAAAATCCAACACTAGCCAAACCGCAGCCCAGCCTCTATGACCCAGCCTAAACCCAGCCCAACCCCAGGAAAGCCCAACCCCAGGAAAGCCCAAACCAACCCCAGCCCAACCCCAACCCAACCCAACCCCAGGCCACCCCAACCCCACCCCAACCCCAGGCCACACCAACCCCAGCCCTAGCGCAGCCCAACCCAACCCCAGCCCAACCCAACCCCAGGCCAGCCCAACCCCAGGGCAAACCCCAGCCCAAAACCAGGCCAGCCCAACCCCAACCCCACCCCAACCCCAGGCCACACCAACCCCACCCCAACCCCAGGCCACACCAACCCCAGCCCTAGCGCAGCCCAACCCAACCCAGGCCAGCCCAACCCCAGGCCAACCCCAGCCCAAAACCAGGCCAGCCCAACCCCAGCCCAACCCCAGCCCAGCCCAGCCCAACCCAACCCCAGCCCAACCCAAGGCCAGACAATGAGGCTGTTTTCCTACAGACTTAACCCCAGGCCAGCCCAACCCCAGGCCAGCCCAACCACAGCCCAGGCCAGCCCAACCCCAGGCCACTACAACCCCAGCCCAACCCCAGCCCAGCCCAACCCCAGGCCAGCAAACCCCAGCAAAACCCAACACCAGCCCCAATCCCAGCCCAGCCTCTGTGACCCAGCCCAAACACAGCCCAACCCCAGGCAAGCCCAACCCCAGCCCCAACCCAACCCCAGCCCAACCCCAGCCCAACCCAACCCCAGGCCACCCCAACCCCAGCCAAACACAGCCACAGACAAACCCCAGGCCACCCCAACCCCAGCCCAAACCAACCCCAGGCCAGCCCAACCCCAGCCCAACCGTAGCCCAGCCCAGCCCAACCCCAGGCCAGCCCAAACCCCTGGCCAGCCCAATCCCAGCCCTACCACAACCCCAGCCCTGCCCAACCCCAGGCCAGGCCAGCCCCCCAACCCCACCCCAGCCCAACCCCAGGCCAGCCCATCCCCAGGCGCCAGCCCATCCCCAGCCCAGCCCAACCTCAGCCCCGGCCCAACCCCAGCCCTGCCCAACCCCAGGCCAGCCCAACCCAACCCCAGCCCAACCCCAGGCCAGCCCAACCCCAGGCAAGCCCAACACAAGCCCAGCCCCAGCCCAGCACCACAACCCCAGGCCAGCCCAACCCCAGGCCAGCCCAGCCCAGCACCACAACCCCAGGCCAGCCCAGCCCCAGCCCCAGCCCAGCCCAACTTCATCCCAACTCCAGCCCAACCCCAGCCCAACCACAGCCCAGCCCAACCCCAGGTCAGACCATCCCCAGGCCAGTCCAACCCCAGCCCAACCCCAGGCCAGCCCAACACCAGCCAAGCCCCTGCCCAGCACCACAACCCCAGGCCAGCCCAACCCCAGCCCAACCCCAGCCCCAGCCCAGCCCCAGCCCAACCCAACTTCATCCCAACTCCAGCCCAACCCCATCCCAACCACAGCCCAGCCCAACCCCAGGTCAATCCAACCCCAGGCCAGTCCAACCCGAGCCCAACCCCAGGCCAGCCCAACCTGATTTTGATTAGATTTTGTCTTATTAATTGTATATGCAGGACTCCCTTGTGAAAGAGACCCTGGTCTCAATGTGACTCCCTGTTCAAATAGGTTTTTTAAATAACTAATTGAGAGGAATAGAGGAAACAAGGATGGAGGAAGCAAGGGTTTGACAGCTAGTAATATTTTCAGACTCTTCTTCTAGAATCTAGCTCCATCTGGTTTAGCTAGGGAGAGGCTCAGTTAGGGAGGGGTAGCGTGTGTGTGTGTGTGGTGTGTGTGCGTGTGCGTGCGTAGCGCGCGCGTGCATGCGTGTGTATGTGTATGTGCGTGTGCATGTGTGTGTGTGTGTGTGTGTGTGTGTGTGTGTGTGAGTGTGTGTGTGTGTGTGTGTTCTCCCTCCCATTTCATTGATTTTCCTCCTCTAATGGAGTTCTCCTCATGATTCCACATTAATATTTCACTACCTCTTCTATCCATTTCCTGCCTGCATGGCTCTTAAGCCTAGTTGGACGGTGATTGGTTGCTTAACGGGAGTGCTGAGCAGGCAAGCCCCAGCCCAGCACCACAACCCCAGGCCAGCCCAACCCCAGCCCAGCCCAACTCCAGCCCAACTCCAGCCCAACCCAACCCCTTCCCAACCCCAGGCCACCCAACCCCAGGCCAGCCCAACCTGATTTTGATTAGCCCAACCCCAGGCCAGCCCAACCCCTGCCCAGCCCAGACCAACCCAACCCCAGCCCAACCCCAGGCCAGCCCAACACCAGGCCAGTCCAACACCAGCCCAGCCCCAGCCCAGCACCACAACCCCAGGCCAGCCCAATCCCAGGCCAGCCCCAGCCCAGCACCACAACCCCAGCCAGCCCAACCCCAGCCCAGCACCACAACCCCAGGCCAGCCCAACCCCCAGCCCAGCCCCAGCCCAGCCCAACTCCAGCCCAACTCCAGCCCAACCGCAGCCCAGCCCAACCACAGCCCAGCCCAACCCCAGGTCAGCCCAACACCAGGCCATTCCAACACCAGGCCAACCCCAGGCCAGCCCAACCTGATTTTGATTCGATTTTGTCTTATTAATTGTATATGCAGGACTCCCTTGTGAAAGAGACCCTGGTCTCAATGGTGACTCCCTGTTCAAATAGGTTTTTAAAATACCTAATTGAGAGGAATTGAGGAAACAAGGATGGAGGAAGCAAGGGTTTGACAGCTAGTAATGTTTTCAGACTCTTCTTCTAGAATCTAGCTCCATCTGGTTTAACTAGGGAGAGGCTCAGTTAGGGAGGGGTAGCGTGTGTGTGTGTGTGTGTGTGTGTGTGTGTGTGTGTGTGTGTGTGTGTGTGCGTGCGTGCGTGCGTGTGTGTGTGTGTGTGTTCTCCCTCCCATTTCATTGATTTTCCTCCTCTAATGGAGTTCTCCTCATGATTCCACATTAATATTTCACTACCTCTTCTATCCATTTCCTGCCTGCATGGCTCTTAAGCCTAGATGGACGGTGATTGGTTGCTTACTGGGAGTGCTGAGCATGCCTGCCTGTCTGCCTGGTTGATTCCAGCTCCAGCAACTACAGAAGAGAGTGTAAAGAGAGAGAGACAGGGAGAGAAAGAGAGAGAGAGAGAGAGAGAGAGAGAGAGAGAGAGAGAGAGAGAGAGAGAGAGAGAGAGAGAGAGAGAGAGAGAGAGAGAGAGAGAGAGAGAGAGAGAGAGATAGAGTGAGAGAGAGAGAGAGAGAGAGAGAGAGAGAGTGAGAGAGAGAGAGAGAGAGAGAGAGAGAGAGAGAGAGAGAGAGAGAGAGTTCCAAATTGAGCAGCAGCTGCTTGAAAAAATTAGCTTCTACAAATATTGAAATTGACATGGTTTTTAGAGTGAAGTACATTGGAAAAAACAAAAAGAACTGCAAGACTGAATGGGAGACAAAACAAGCAACAAATGAAGAAGATAGGCTTGAGAAAAAGTATCTATTTTTATAAAATTGTACAGTTATCTTAGCTAGCTGGATTGTTTACCAGTTGCTAAGCAGTTGCTAGGGACTCTTCTAAAAGAAGCTAGCTAGCTAACAATTCAGAACAATAATCTCTAATTACACTAGAGACAATAATACAAGAAACAACACTGTTTTGAACATTGTAGCCAACATGGTTTGATGATGGGACGGAACCATAAATGCCTGTTTGCAGATCTTACCAGTTGCAAAACAAAAGCAATTTTAATATTTAACACCAAACATATGGAAAAGGGTTATTTGCAACCATTTCCCTTTCTCAAAAAAGAAAGGCATCAGCCAAGCATGTCAGATCAGCATTTTTGAAGGAGCTGACCAGAGCAACACATATTAAACAGTCAACTTATACAATAATGGAACTGTTTTGATACAAGGCAATGATTCAAGCCTCCAGGCTTTTGAGAATGTGTTTGCTACCCTAAAAGTAGAAGCTGAACTCATCTCAGAAGCTGAGGAAAAAGTAAAGGCGGGAGATGATGGAGAAAAGCCCCAGCAGCCCCCAACAGCCTCTGTGACCCAGCAAGAAGCCCTCAGTGTCCCTCTACCTACAGCTGCAGCAGACAGAGCCAAGGACATGCATACAACACCAAGAACACCTGCTATGCAACGTTTCCACAACACCCTCTCTCTAGTTGAAGCAGAGGTCATAGAACTCAGAGAGAACAAGCTTCAAGAGGATGACACTGTCCAGAAACTGAAAGAAGAGATGAAACAGTTCAGGGAGGAAAGCAGAGCATCTATTGCTAAATTAAAAAGCAGAATGGACAAACTGAGTCAGACAAATGATGACCTCAGAGACCATCTGAGCACAACAAGAGAGGTACATTGACACCCTCAACCAGCAGCTGGTCATTATGTCCTCTGCATCTAGAGAACATGTCCACCAGCTTGGTACAACACAGGCAGAAACTGAGACCAGCATAACCAGCATGGCCTCCACCACACAGCCTGATGACACTGCACCAGCCTCCCAGTCTGATCCAGCCCAGGTCAGTCTACCAGCCTCCCAGTCTGCTCCCGCCCAGGTCAGCCTACCAGCCTCCCAGTGTGCTCCAGCACAGTGTGCTCAAGCCCAGTTCAACCTACCAGCCTCCCAGTCTGATCCCGCCCAGGTCAACCTACCAGCCTCCCAGTCTGCTCCAGCCCAGGTCAGCCTACCAGCCTCCCAGTCTGCTCCAGCCCAGGTCAACCTACCAGCCTCCCAGTCTGCTCCAGCCCAGGTCAACCTACCAGCCTCCCAGTCTGCTCCAGCCCAGGTCAACCTACCAGCCTCCCAGTCTGCTCCAGCCCAGGTCAACCTACCAGCCTCCCAGTCTGCTCCAGCCCAGGTCAGCCTACCAGCCTCCCAGTCTGCTCCAGCCCAGGTCAACCTACCAGCCTCCCAGTCTGCTCCAGCCCAGGTCAACCTACCAGCCTCCCAGTCTGCTCCAGCCCAGGTCAACCTACCAGCCTCCCAGTCTGCTCCAGCCCAGGTCAACCTACCAGCCTCCCAGTCTGCTCCAGCCCAGGTCAACCTACCAGCCTCCCAGTCTGCTCCAGCCCAGGTCAACCTACCAGCCTCCCAGTCTGCTCCAGCCCAGGTCAACCTACCAGCCTTCCAGTCTGCTCCAACCTCCCAGTCTGCTCCACCTAGACAATCACCCACAACTGCAATCTTTATCGATTCAAATGGGAAGTTCTTGGTCCAGGAAAGATTATTCCCTAGACACCAGGTGTAAAAGTTATGGTGTCCTACAACTGAGAGTGCAATGCAGCTACACAGTCAGACCAGGATTGACACCCCTGACAACATCATCATCCACACCGGCACAAACGACCATCGTGCCAAAGGTGAAAATGTATCTGGGGCAGTGAGAAGAGTGGCAGAACGGGCCCAGGCTATGTTCCCAACAACCAATCTAGTTGTTTCCACCCTCCTACCAAGAAAACACTTCCCAGGACAGTTGATTGACAAAATAAATCAACAGATCACTGTGGACTGTGCCTCACTGCTCAACGTTAGAATGGCTCACCATCCCACTTCTGACATGTGAACACTTATACGATAATGTACATCTTGATCAGGAGAGTGTCAGAACATTTGCTAAGGACCTTAAGGATGCAACACTTGGCAGGGACCCAAACACACATCACCCCAGCAGCAGAGACATTTACATTTACATTACATTTACCTCATTTAGCAGACGCTCTTATCCAGAGCGACTTACAAATAGGTGCATTCACCTTATAGCCAGTGGGATAACCACTTTACAATGTTTATTTATTATTATTATTTATTTATTTTTTGGGGGGGGGGGTTGGCTTGGAGTAAAGGGGGGGGTAGAAGGATTACTTTATCCTATCCCAGGTATTCCTTAAAGAGGTGGGGTTTCAAATGTCTCCGGAAGGTGGTGAGTGACTCCGCTGTCCTGGCGTCGTGAGGGAGCTTGTTCCACCATTGGGGTGCCAGAGCAGCGAGCAGTTTTGACTGGGCTGAGCGGGAACTATGCTTCCGCAGAGGTAGGGGAGCCAGCAGGCCAGAGGTGGATGAACGCAGTGCCCTCGCTTGGGTGTAGGGACTGATCAGAGCCTGAAGGTACGGAGGTGCCGTTCCCCTCACAGCTCCGTAGGCAAGCACCATGGTCTTGTAGCAGATGCGAGCTTCAACTGGAAGCCAGTGGAGTGTGCGGAGGAGCGGGGTGACGTGAGAGAACTTGGGAAGGTTGAACACCAGACGGGCTGCAGCATTCTGGATGAGTTGTAGGGGTTTAATGGCACAGGCAGGGAGCCCAGCCAACAGCGAGTTGCAGTAATCCAGACGGGAGATGACAAGTGCCTGGATTAGGACCTGTGCCGCTTCCTGTGTAAGGCAGGGTCGTACTCTCCGAATGTTGTAGAGCATGAACCTACAGGATCGGGTCACCGCCTTGATGTTAGCGGAGAACGACAGGGTGTTGTCCAGGGTCACGCCAAGGCTCTTCGCACTCTGGGAGGAGGACACAACGGAGTTGTCAACCGTGATGGCGAGATCATTGAACGGGCAGTCCTTCCCCGGGAGGAAGAGCAGCTCCGTCTTGCCGAGGTTCAGCTTGAGGTGGTGATCCATCATCCATACTGATATGTCTGCCAGACATGCAGAGATGGGATTCGCCACCTGGTTATCAGAAGGGGAAAGGAGAAGATTAGTTGTGTGTCGTCAGCGTAGCAATGATAGGAGAGGCCATGTGAGGATATGAGAGAGCCAAGTGACTTGGTGTATAGCAAGAACAGGAGAGGGCCTAGAACTGAGCCCTGGGGGACACCAGTGGTGAGAGCACGTGGTGCGGAGACAGCTTCTCGCCACGCCACTTGGTAGGAGCGACCGGTCAGGTAGGACGCAATCCAAGAGTGAGCCGCGCTGGAGATTCCCAGCTCGGAGAGGGTGGAGAGGGCTGGTTCACAGTATCAAAGGCAGCAGACAGGTCTAGAAGGACAAGAGCAGAGGAGAGAGAGTTAGCTTTAGCAGTGCGGAGAGCCTCTGTGACACAGAGAAGAGCAGTCTCAGTTGAATGACCAGTCTTGAAACCTGACTGGTTTGGATCAAGAAGGTAATTCTGAGAGAGATAGCAAGAGAGTTGGCTAAAGACGGCACGCTCAATAGTTTTGGAGAGAAAAGAAAGAAGGGATACTGGTCTGTAGTTGTTGACATCAGAGGGATCGAGTGTTGGTTTTTTGAGAAGGGGTGCAACTCTCGCTCTCTTGAAGACGGAAGGGACATAGCCAGCGGTCAAGGATGAGTTGATCAGCGAGGTGAGGTAGGGGAGAAGGTCACCGGAGATGGTCTGGAGAAGAGAGGAGGGGATAGGGTCAAGCGGGCAGGTTGTTGGGCGGCCTGCCGTCACAAGTCGCAAGATTTTATCTGGAGAGAGAGGGGAGAAAGAAGTCAAAGCGTAGGGCAGTGTGAGCAGGACCAGCAGTGTCATTTGACTTAACAAACGAGGATCGGATGTCGTCAACCTTCTTTTCAAAATGGTTGACGAAGTCATCCACAGAGAGGGAGGAGGGGGGGGGGGGGATTCAGCAGGGAGGAGAATGTGGCAAAGAGCTTCCTAGGGTTAGAGGCGGATGCTTGGAATTTAGAGTGGTAGAAAGTGGCCTTAGCAGCAGAAACAGATGAAGAAAATGTAGAGAGGAGGGAGTGAAAAGATGCCAGGTCTGCAGGGAGTCTAGTTTTCTTCCATTTCCGCTCAGCTGCCCGGAGCTCTGTTCTGTGAGCTCGCAATGAGTCATCAAGCCACGGAGCTGGAGGGGAGGACCGAGCCGGCCGGGAGGATAGGGGACATAGAGAGTCAAAGGATGCAGAAAGGGAGGAGAGGAGGGTTGAGGAGGCAGAATCAGGAGATTGGAGGGAGAAGGATTGAGCAGAGGGAAGAGATGATAGGATGGAAGAGGAGAGAGTAGTGGGAGAGAGAGAGCGAAGGTTGTGACGGCGCATTACCATCTGTGTAGGGGCAGAGTGAGTAGTGTTGGAGGAGAGGGAGAGAGAAAATGATACAAAGTAGTGGTCGGAGACAGGGGAGGGGAGTTGCAGTGAGATTAGTAGAAGAACAGCATCTAGTAAAGAAGAGGTCAAGCGTATTGCCTGCCTTGTGAGTAGGGGGGGGGGGGCGGTGAGAGGGTGAGGTCAAAAGAGGAGAGGAGTGGAAAGAAGGAGGCAGAGAGAAATGAGTCAAATGTAGACGTAGGGAGGTTGAAATCCCCCAGAACTGTGAGGGGTGAGCCATCCTCAGGAAAGGAACTTATCAAGGCGTCAAGCTCATTGATGAACTCTCCAAGGGAACCTGGAGGGCGATAGATGACAAGGATATTAAGCTTAAATGGGCTAGTGACTGTGACAGCATGGAATTCAAATGAGGAGATAGACAGATGGGTCAGGGGAAAAATTGAGAATGTCCACTTGGGAGAGATGAGGATTCCTGTGCCACCACCCCGCTGACCAGATGCTCTCGGGGTATGCGAGAACACATGGTCAGACGAGGAGAGAGCAGCAGGAGTAGCAGTGTTTTCAGTGGTAATCCATGTTTCCGTCAGCGCCAAGAAGTCGAGGGACTGGAGGGTAGCATAGGCTGGGATGAAGTCTGCCTTGTTGGCAGCAGAACGGCAGTTCCAGAGGCTGCCTGAGACCTGGAACTCCACGTGGGTCGTGCGTGCAGGGACCACCAGGTTAGAGAGGCAGCAGCCACGCAGTGTGAGGCGTTTGTGTAGCCTGTGCGGAGAGGAGAGAACAGGGATAGGCAGAGGCATAGTTGACAGGGTGCAGCAGATGGCTACAATAATGCAGAGGAGATCGGAATAAAATGAACTAGACATCTGGGAAAGGAGAGAGCGGGGCCTCCCTCACCACAACTCCCAAATATAACTCTCCCAACTTCCACCTCAGAAACTATAATTGTTGTAAACTACAGCGGTTCAATGTTTTCTAGGAATAGACTAACCTAGTTTATTCAGCTAGCTAACTAGGTGCAGTATTATTCCGTGAAAAACGTCCGGGCACCTCGTCATAAGACGCCACAGCCAGCTAGCATGCCGGTCTCCAACAGCAGGGTTTAGCGCCAATACTCAGCCACAACAACCACCAGTGTATCAACACTCAAGCAGATCATTCGTGTCCGTGTCTAACGTTGTGGGTTAGTCCCGACAGCTTGAGCGCGTCCGTCGTCAACTTATTCAGCCAGTTAGTTAGCTAGAATAGTTAGCAAACTAGCTAGCCATTGCTTTCAGACAAAGAAGAACCCCTCCTTTCACAGCACGAACACACAGAGAGAGCCAAACTAACGTTAACTAGTCACCCATGTCCCGAATTCCTTGACCGACTCGGGCTATCAATATGTAAAAAACAAAACACAAGTGTAGGTTATGACTTACCCCTAGCAGCTACTGTTAGCTAGCCAAGTGCAAAGCTAGCCACTGAATTGACTCAGCCAGTTCGCGTCTGTTCGCTCGGTCGTTCCAGCTATTGTTTACAAGTAGCTATCCAGGTTGCAACAAGCTTGCTAATTTTCAAGCACAGTAGCCACTTGCTACCTAACGTTAACGGTTCAGACAATGAGGTTAGAAAACAGCTGAATGGTAGGCAGTTATTGTATGTAACTATTGTAGGCAGCCAGCTGGCGTAATTACAGGCACTCTCAGGCGTGAAACAACTATAACGTTGCAAATAGCTACTCGCCAGCTAGTCCAGGTGGTGAGTTAGCTAGCTAGCCCCCCCCCCCCCCCCCCCCCCCCCCCCACCCCACACCTTCTGAAACAACAGTACCCCCACCATCCCCAGGAGAGAAGAGCCAGACACGGCTTATTACAGCACAGCTCTACAAGACCGGGCCCAACACAGCACAGATTTACAAGACCAGACCTGCCTCAGGACAGCACAACCAGACCCAGCCAATCACAACACAGCTCTACTAGACCCGGCCCATCACAACACAGCTCTACTAGACCCGGCCCATCACAACACAGCTCTACTAGACCCGGCCCATCACAACACAGCTCTATTAGACCCGGCCCATCACAACACAGCTCTATTAGAACCGGCCCATCACAAAACAGCTCTACTAGACCCGGCCCATCACAACACAGCTCTACTAGACCCGACCCATCACAACACAGCTCTATTAGACCCGGCCCATCACAACACAGCTCTACTAGACCAGGCCCATCACAACACAGCTCTATTAGACCCGGCCCATCACAACACAGCTCTACTAGACCAGGCCCATCACAACACAGCTCTACTAGACCCGGCCCATCACAACACAGCTCTATTAGACCCAGCCCATCACAACACAGCTCTAGTAGACCTGACCCATCACAACACAGCTCTACTAGACCCGGCCCATCACAACACAGCTCTACTAGACCCGACCCATCACAACACAGCTCTACTAGACCCGGCCCATCACAACACAGCTCTACTAGACCCGACCCATCACAACACAGCTCTACTAGACCCGAACAATCACAACACAGCTCTACTAGACCCGGCCTATCACAACACAGCTCTACTAGACCTGACCCATCACAACACAGCTCTACTAGACCCGACCCATCACAACACAGCTCTATTAGACCCGGCCCATCACAACACAGCTCTACTAGACCAGGCCCATCACAACACAGCTCTATTAGACCCGGCCCATCACAACACAGCTCTACTAGACCAGGCCCATCACAACACAGCTCTACTAGACCCGGCCCTTCACAACACAGCTCTACTAGACCCGGCCCATCACAACACAGCTCTACTAGACCCGGCCCATCACAACACAGCTCTACTAGACCTGACCCATCACAACACAGCTCTACTAGACCCGACCCATCACAACACAGCTCTACTAGACCAGGCCCATCACAACACAGCTCTACTAGACCCGGCCCATTACGGCACAGCACTGACCACTACTCTAGGGTCGGGCAGAACACTGTCCTTCAGAGAAGGTGACCACATGATGCAGTCCACACAATGTATCATTCAGAACATCAGCCTACATATGCTGAGGTAACCTCTGGAAAAAGACACCTAGAACTATCAGAGATTGGAGAGGTGCGCCAACTACTGCATCTAATATGCAGACTACTGGACTAGACAAACCCATTAATTCACACACACACACACACACACACACACACACACACACACACACACACACACACACAAGAAACACATACGTACAAGGGGTTGCAGATTGCATTGCATTGCATTGCAAGCAGGACTTAGCGCTGAATCACTAAGCTAAGGATCCTGGGACTAAACACCTCCCTCTGCAACTGGATCCTGGACTTCCTGACGGGCCGCCCCCAGGTGGTAAGGGTAGGTAACAACACATCTGCCACACTGATCCTCAACACGGGGGCCCCTCAGGGGTGCGTGCTCAGTCCCCTCCTGTACTCCCTGTTCACCCATGACTGCATGGCCAGGCACGACTCCAACACCATCATTAAGTTTGCCGACGACACAACACTGGTAGGCCTGATCACCGACAACGATGAGACAGCCTATAGGGAGGAGGTCAGAGACCTGGCTGTGTGGTGCCAGGATAACAACCTCTCCCTCAACGTGACCAAGACAAAGGAGATGATTGTGGACTACAGGAAAAAAAAGAGGACTGAGCACGCCCCCATTCTCATCGACGGGGCTGTAGTGGAACAGGTTGAGAGCTTCAAGTTCCTTGGTGTAAACATCACCAACGAACTATCATGGTCCAAACACACCCAGACAGTCGTGAAGAGGGCACGACAAAGCCTATTCCCCCTCAGGAGACTGAAAAGATTCGGCATGGGTCCTCAGATCCTCAAAAAATTCTACAGCTGCACCATCGAGAGCATCCTAACTGGTTGCATCCCTGCCTGGTATGGCAACTGCTTGGCCTCCGACCGCAAGGCACTACAGAGGGTAGTGCGTACGGCCCAGTACATCACTGGGGCCAAGCTTCCTGCCATCCAGGACCTCTATACCAGGCGGTGGCAGAGGAAGGCCCTCAAAATTGTCAAAGACTCCAGCCACCCTAGTCATAGACTGTTCTCTCTGCTACCGCACGGCAAGCGGTACCGGAGTGCCAAGTCTAGGTCCAAAATACTTCTCAACAGCTTCTACCCCCAAGCTATAAGACTCCTGAACAGCTAATCATGGCTACCCGGACTATTTGCACTGCCCCCCCACCCCATCTTTTTACGCTGCTGCTACTCTGTTAATTATTTATGCATAGTCACTTTAACTCTACCCACAAGTACATATTACTTCAACTACCTCAACTAGCCGGTGCCCCCGCACATTGTCTCTGCACCGGTACCCCCCTGTATATATAGCCTCCCTAATGTTATTTTATTTTACTTCTGCTCTTTTTTTCTCAACACTTTTTTGTTGTTGTTTTATTTGACTTTTTTCTTAAAAATAAATGCACTGTTGGTTAAGGGCTGTAAGTAAGCATTTCACTGTAATGTCTGCACCTGTTATATTCGGCGCATGTGGCCAATAACATTTGATTTGATTTGATTTGAATGAAATGAAAAAAGGTACTAACCACATTTGGCTAAAACTTAACAAAGGTACAATCTATTGTGACAATGATGTATACATATGTGCAGTTTATGCTCCTCCTTCGGATTCATCATATTATGATGATCCGTTTTTTGACAATCTACATACAGAAATCCTTCAATTTCAACCACCACATATTTGGACACTCCTCCCTGTACAGTAGCCCTATTATAAATAATAGAAACAGTCCTGACCAAATACTGAACAAAAACGGGAAGTGCACCTCTGTTGAGCCTTAGGCCTGTATATGCTTAATGGTAGAATCAGAGGAGACTCTTTAGGTCTCCTCCTCTTTAGGTCTCCTCCTCTGAAACCAGCAATACTCATTAAAAAAAAACTGCCCAATAAACTCTACAACATGAAGCAATCGAACAGATGGGCTCCAAACAGCACAGAGAAATTCATTGAAACATTGAACTCAAATGAAATGATTAACTCTATACAGGTCTTCAATAACTCACAATACCAAAACAATAAAGAAGGTTTCAATTCGGCTACTCAAAACATCAATTGCATGTTCCAAAAATAAGCATAAAAAGCAAATTTGAGAAAACCAAAGAAATGCAACATCAGAAAAAAAAAGAAAAAACGTTTCTGGAAAATGGTTTGATAACGAAGGTAAAGTAATTAGAAAACACCTAAGAAAAATGTCAAATGAAAAACATAAGCAGCAAAACAACCCAGAGCTACGCTATGAATACTTTGAAACTCTGAAACAATATAAACATACACTGAAATGCAATGAATTGAATTATACCATTAAAACACTTGATGAAATTGAAAACGCAATTGACCAAAATCAGTTCTGGGACATGTAGACAAATTTAAGCATGACAAAGCCACAAGAATTAGCCCTACAAGATGAAGGAATTTGGAAAACTTATTTTGATAATCTATACAAAAACATCCCACATAAAGACTTACAACATAACCAATTAGAAATTCAAGATAAATTGAACATCCTTGAATTAGTCATTTAAAACAAACAAAATCCATTAGATTACCCAATAACCCAACAAGAACTATATGAAAAGCTAAAATCTATAAAACCAAAGATGTCTTGTGGTCTAGATAACATCAGAAATGAAATGCTGAAAAACAGCACACCTGAGTTGCAAAATGCTGTGCTTAAATTGTTCAACATGATACTAACTTCTGGCTGCTTTCCTGATGTCTGGAACCAGGGGCTCATCTCCCCTATCCACAAAAGTGGAGACAAATCAGACCCCAATAATTACAGGGGAATATGCGTAAACAGCAACTTGGGAAAGGTTTTCTGTAGCATTTTGAATTCAAGAATTCAAACCTTACTTCAATAAAAAAAATGTATAAGTAAATGTCAAAATGGCTTTCTCCCAACCCATCGCACTACTGACCATATATACAGTGAGGGAAAAAAGTATTTGATCCCCTGCTGATTTTGTACGTTTGCCCACTGACAAAGAAATGATCAGTCTATAATTTTAATGGTAGGTTTATTTGAACAGTGAGAGACAGAATAACAACAGAAAAATCCAGAAAAACGCACGTCAAAAATCGTATAAATTGATTTGCATTTTAATGAGGGAAATTAGTATTTGACCTGTACTTGGTGGCAAAACCCTTGTTGGCAATCACAGAGGTCAGACGTTTCTTGTAGTTGGCCACCAGGTTTGCACACATCTCAGGAGGGATTTTGTCCCACTCGTCTTTGCAGATCTTCTCCAAGTCATTAAGGTTTCGAGGCTGACGTTTGGCAACTCGAACCTTCAGCTCCCTCCACAGATTTTCGATGGGATTAAGGTCTGGAGACTGGCTAGGCCACTCCAGGACCTTAATGTGCTTCTTCTTGAGCCACTCCTTTGTTGCCTTGGCCGTGTGTTTTGGGTCATTGTCATGCTGGAATACCCATCCACGACCCATTTTCAATGCCCTGGCTGAGGGAAGGAGGTTCTCACCCAAGATTTGACGGTACATGGCCCCGTCCATTGTCCCTTTGATGCGGTGAAGTTGTCCTGTCCCCTTAGCAGAAAAACATCCCCAAAGCATAATGTTTCCACCTCCATGTTTGACGGTGGGGATGGTGTTCTTAGGGTCATAGGCCGCATTCCTCCTCCTCCAAACATGGCAAGTTGAGTTGATGCCAAAGAGCTCCATTTTGGTCTCATCTGACCACAACACTTTCACCCAGTTCTCCTCTGAATCATTCAGATGTTCATTGGCAAACTTCAGACGGGCCTGTATATGTGCTTTCTTGAGCAGGGGGACCTTGCGGGCGCTGCAGGATTTCAGTCCTTCACGGCGTAGTGTGTTACCAATTGTTTTCTTGGTGACTATGGTCCCAGCTGCCTTGAGATCATTGACAAGATCCTCCCGTGAAGTTCTGGGCTGATTCCTCACCGTTCTCATGATCATTGCAACTCCACGAGGTGAGATCTTGCATGGAGCCCCAGGCCGAGGAAGATTGACAGTTATTTTGTGTTTCTTCCATTTGCGAATAATCGCACCAACTGTTGTCATCTTCTGCCCAAACTGCTTGGCGATGGTCTTGTAGCCCATTCCAGCCTTGTGTAGGTCTACAATCTTGTCCCTGACATCCTTGGAGAGCTCTTTTGTCTTGGCCATGGTGGAGAGTTTGGAATCTGATTGATTGCTTCTGTGGACAAGTGTCTTTTATACAGGTAACAAGCTGAGATTAGGAGCACTCCCTTTAAGAGTGTGCTCCTAATCTCAGCTCGTATAAAAGACACCTGGGAGCCAGAAATCTTTCTGATTGAGAGGAGGTCAAATACTTATTTCCCTCATTAAAATGCAAATCAATGTATAACAATTTTGACATTCTGGATTTTTTTGTTGTTATTCTGTCTCTCACTGTTCAAATAAACCTACCATTAAAATTATAGACTGATCATTTCTTTGTCAGTGGGAAAACGTACAAAATCAGCAGGGGATAAACAAATTGTTTCCCTCACTGTTTACCTTACACACACGAATTAATAAACACGTCCACCAAATAAAAGAGGGCCAAATATTTTCTTGCTTTATTGACTTTAAAATAGCATTTGATTGTAGGGCTATTCTTCAACATTCTCCAAAGTGGGCTTGGTGGTAAGGTGTATGTACACAGAAAACAAGTGTGCAATCAAAATCAGAAACCAAAGAACATTATTATTTTTTCAACTTCGAGGTATGAGACAAGGCTGCAGTTTGAGTCCAAACCTTTTCAACATTTATGTCAATGAATTAGCAGACATTCTGCAGCCCCAGGACTCACACTATTTGACATAGAGGTAAAATACCTGCTATATGCTGATGATTTGGTTCTTCTATCACCAACCAAAGAAGGTCTTCAACAGAACCTTAACATTCTAGAGCAATATTGCCATAATTGGGCCCTGGCAGTAAAAAAAAAAAAATGAAAATAATGATTTTCCAGAAAAAACCCAGATGTCAGAAACACAAATATACATTCACCCTGAACAACACCATAATTGAACACATTAAAAATTACTCATACCTTGGTCTGACCATATCTGCATCGGGAAACTTTAATATGGCAGTGAATGCACTCAAAGAAAAAGCCTGCAGAGCATTATATGCAATAAAAATGAAATTATTCAAAATCAACATCTCAATTAGAATTTGGACCAAAATATTTGATAGCATAATCCTACCAATAGCTCTTTACGGAAGTGAGGTTTGGGGCTCACTCAATAAACTGGACTTTAAAATGTGGGACAAACATCCAATTGAAGCCCTACATGCAGAAATCTGGCGGGAAATTCTACAAGTCCAAAGAAATACACCAACTAATGCATGTAGGGCAGAATTGGACCGCTTTCCAGTGGTAATGAAAGTACAAAAAATATAATGAAATCTTTGCCTACACCTAAATTCAAGTCCAAATTCAAGTCTCCAATTTAAAGCACTTCAAACCCAAGAGCTGAGCCCAGAAACAAGCCCTCTCAGTCAGCTGGTGTTGGACCTAACCAACCAAGCTGACACCAGCACTGCTTCAAAAGAAATAATTCAAATAAACAAAATCATGAACCAATCAAAGACTCATATTTACAACATTGGAAAAACGAAACAAAATCCCAAAGCTGACTAAATTGCTATCTGGCGCTGAACAGAGAATATGAATTGGCTGATTATCTCTACTCTGTCAGAGATACAAAGCAGAGGCAGTTCCTTACCAAGTACAGGCTGCGTGACCCCCAATTGGCAATAGAAACCGGCAGACATAAAAAGACATGGCTACCCAAAGAGGAGCGTGTATGTGGTCACTGCACGACAGGGGAGGTAGAAACAGAGATGCACTTTCTCCTTTACTGTGATAAATATTCCTCACTAAGAGATTCATTATTCACAGAAATTACTACATTTATTCAAAATGTTAACTTATTAAACCCAGATTAAACTTACTTATTACTATTATAAGTATTATTTGTGGAATTATTGTTATTAATATTATTGTTATTACTATTATTATTATTATTATTATTATTATTATTATTATTATTATTATTGTTGTTGTGATATTTATTCTAAATAGTAGTGGTACTAGGGGTAGTAGGGGTGATGGTAATGATAGCAGTTTAATGATGGTGGTGGTAGTAGTAGTAGTAGTAATGATGATGGTAGT
>NW_028156201.1:42500-65000 GCF_964263955.1 Coregonus lavaretus | reverse complement strand
TGTACTCATCCACCCATGCAGACCAGACCACACCCCTAGTATGTACTCATCCACCCATTCAGACCAGACCACACCCCTAGTATGTACTCATCCATCCATTCAGACCAGACCACACCCCTAGTATGTACTCATCCATCCACCCACCACCCATGCAGACCAGACCACACCCCTACCATGTACTCGTCCATCCATTCAGACCAGACCACACCCCTACCATGTACTCATCCATCCATTCAGACCAGACCACACCCCTAGTATGTACTCATCCATCCATTCAGACCAGACCACACCCCTAGTATGTACTCATCCATCCATTCAGACCAGACCACACCCCTAGTATGTACTCATCCATCCATTCAGACCAGACCACACCCCTAGTATGTACTCATCCATCCATTCAGACCAGACCACATCCCTAGTATGTACTCATCCATCCACCCACCACCCATGCAGACCAGACCACACCCCTAGTATTTACTCATCCATCCACCCACCACCCATGCAGACCAGACCACACCCCTAGTATGTACTCATCCATCCACCCACCACCCATGCAGACCAGACCACACCCCTAGTATGTACTCATCCATCCACCCACCACCCTTGCAGACCAGACCACACCCCTAGTATGTACTTATCCATCCACTCACCACCCATGCAGACCAGACCACACCCCTAGTATGTACTCATCCATCCACCCACCACCCATGCAGACCAGACCACACCCCTAGTATGTACTCATCCATCCACCCACCACCCATTCAGACCAGACCACACCCCTAGTATTTACTCATCCATCCACCCACCACCCATGCAGACTAGACCACACCCCTAGTATGTACTCATCCATCCACCCACCACCCATGCAGACTAGACCACACCCCTTCCATGTACTCATCCATCCACCCACCACCCATGCAGACTAGACCACACCCCTAGTATGTACTCATCCATCCACCCACCACCCATGCAGACTAGACCACACCCCTTCCATGTACTCATCCATCCACCCACCACCCATGCAGACCAGACCACACCCCTAGTATGTACTCATCCATCCACCCACCACCCATGCAGACCAGACCACACCCCTTCCATGTACTCATCCATCCATCATCCACCCATGCAGACTAGACCACACCCCTTCATGTACTCATCCATCCATCATCCACCCATGCAGACTAGACCACACCCCTTCCATGTCCTCATCCATCCATCCACCACCCATGCAATCTAGACCACACCCCTACCATGTACTCATCCATCCAGCCACCACCCATGCATACTAGACCACACCCCTACCATGTACTCTTCTATCCAATCACCACCCATGCAGACCAGACCACACCCCTGGGACCTCCCCTCTTCCCTGCATCACTGATCAGTGGAGAGAGCCTTAGAGCTATGGAATATTAGGCAACTCTAGTTCCCGAATAAGACTGCAGTAATGTCTCACTGACTTCAGAGAGAATAGTAGATTGAGCTGAGTTTGTCTACGGCATACCGTATGACTGAGGGACATACTGAGCTGAGTTTGTCTACGGCATACCGTATGACTGAGGGACATACTGAGCTGAATTTGTCTACGGCATACCGTATGACTGAGGGACATACTGAGCTGAATTTGTCTACGGCATACCGTATGACTGAGGGACATACTGAGCTGAATTTGTCTACGGCATACCGTATGTCTGAGGGACATACTGAGCTGAGTTTGTCTACGGCATACCGTATGACTGAGGGACATACTGAGCTGAGTTTGTCTACAGCATACCGTATGACTGAGGGACATACTGAGCTGAATTTGTCTACGGCATACCGTATGTCTGAGGGACATACTGAGCTGAGTTTGTCTACGGCATACCGTATGACTGAGGGACATACTGAGCAGAGTTTGCCTACGGCATACCGTATGACTGAGGGACATACTGAGCTGAGTTTGTCTACGGCATACCGTATGACTGAGGGACATACTGAGCTGAGTTTGTCTACGGCATACCTTATGACTGAGAGACATACTGAGCTGAGTTTGTCTACGGCATACCGTATGTCTGAGGGACATACTGAGCTGAGTTTGTCTACGGCATACCGTATGACTGAGGGACATACTGAGCTGAGTTTGCCTACGGCATACCGTATGTCTGAGGGACATACTGAGCTGAGTTTGTCTACGGCATACCTTATGACTGAGAGACATACTGAGCTGAGTTTGTCTACGGCATACCGTATGTCTGAGGGACATACTGAGCTGAGTTTGTCTACGGCATACCGTATGACTGAGGGACATACTGAGCAGAGTTTGCCTACGGCATACCGTATGTCTGAGGGACATACTGAGCTGAGTTTGTCTACGGCATACCTTATGACTGAGGGACATACTGAGCTGAGTTTGTCTACGGCATACCGTATGACTGAGGGACATACTGAGCTGAGTTTGTCTACGGCATACCGTATGACTGAGGGACATACTGAGCTGAGTTTGTCTACGGCATACCTTATGACTGAGAGACATACTGGACATACTAGCCTTTTAGAAGTGCACAAACATAGAGGCCCTGGCATAATGGTTTTCATTTTTTAATATCTGTGTGTTCAGGGCCACAGAGTCACAGTAACGTCTGGTAATATCTGTGTGTTCAGGGCCACAGAGTAACAGTAACGTCTGGTAATTCTCCTTTCCCACGACGTGTACAACTCCCTTTGTGGGTTTGAAAGAAAATGATTGGCATATGGAAACTCCCTCAAGCCTACGCCAATCCAATGATTTTACATTTGTGGGGAGTAGTGAATAAGTGCACACTTCAAGAAGAAGGAGAGATTATTGGGAAAAACCCACGGTCTCAGGATCATATAGGCCCACACTGTCATTAGATGATCCCTTTAAAGCCTTGTTTATACCTGTTTCTATACTGTAATTAGATGAACCCTTTATACTTGTTTATACGTGTTTCTATACTGTCATTAGAAAATCCCTCTGAAGCCTTGTTTATACCTGTTTCTATACTGTCATCAGATGATCCCCTCTAAAGCCTTGTTCATACCTGTTTCTATACTGTCATTAGATGATCCCCTCTAAAGCCTTGTTCATACCTGTTTCTTTATTGTTGTTAGATGATCCCTCTAAAGCCGTGTTTATACCTGTTTCTTTATTGTTGTTAGATGATGCCTCTAAAGCCTTGTTCATACCTGTTTCTTTATTGTTGTTAGATGATGCCTCTAAAGCCTTGTTCATACCTGTTTCTATACTGTCATTAGATGATCCCTCTAAAGCCTTGTTCATACCTGTTTCTTTATTGTTGTTAGATGATGCCTCTAAAGCCTTGTTCATACCTGTTTCTATACTGTCATTAGATGATCCCTCTAAAGCCTTGTTTATACCTGTTTCTTTATTGTTGTTAGATGATGCCTCTAAAGCCTTGTTTATACCTGTTTCTTTATTGTCGTTAGATGATGCCTCTAAAGCCTTGTTCATACCTGTTTCATTATTGTTGTTAGATGATGCCTCTAAAGCCTTGTTCATACCTGTTTCTTTATTGTTGTTAGATGATGCCTCTAAAGCCTTGTTCATACCTGTTTCTTTATTGTTGTTAGATGATGCCTCTAAAGCCTTGTTTAGACCTGTTTCTATACTGTCATTAGATGATCCCTCTAAAGCCTTGTTCATACCTGTTTCTATACTGTCATTAGATGATCCCTCTAAAGCCTTGTTCATACCTGTTTCTATACTGTCATTAGATGATCCCTCTAAAGCCTTGTTCATACCTGTTTCTATACTGTCATTAGATGATCCCTCTAAAGCCTTGTTCATACCTGTTTCTTTATTGTTGTTAGATGATGCCTCTAAAGCCTTGTTCATACCTGTTTCTATACTGTCATTAGATGATCCCTCTAAAGCCTTGTTCATACCTGTTTCTATACTGTCATTAGATGATCCCTCTAAAGCCTTGTTCATACCTGTTTCTTTATTGTTGTTAGATGATCCCTCTAAAGCCTTGTTCATACCTGTTTCTTTATTGTTGTTAGATGACCCCTCTAAAGCCTTGTTCATACCTGTTTCTATACTGTCATTAGATGATCCCTCTAAAGCCTTGTTCATACCTGTTTATTTATTGTTGTTAGATGACCCCTCTAAAGCCTTGTTTATACTTTTTTCTGTATTGTTGTTAGATGATGCCTCTAAAGCCTTGTTCATACCTGTTTCTATACTGTCATTAGATGATCCCTCTAAAGCCTTGTTCATACCTGTTTCTTTATTGTTGTTAGATGACCCCTCTAAAGCCTTGTTTATATCTGTTTCTTTATTGTTGTTAGATGATGCCTCTAAAGCCTTGTTCATACCTGTTTCTTTATTGTTGTTAGATGATGCCTCTAAAGCCTTGTTCATACCTGTTTCTTTATTGTTGTTAGATGATGCCTCTAAAGCCTTGTTCATACCTGTTTCTTTATTGTTGTTAGATGATGCCTCTAAAGCCTTGTTCATACCTGTTTCTTTATTGTTGTTAGATGATGCCTCTAAAGCCTTGTTCATACCTGTTTATTTATTGTTGTTAGATGATGCCTCTAAAGCCTTGTTCATACCTGTTTCTATACTGTCATTACATGATCCCTCTAAAGCCTTGTTCATACCTGTTTATTTATTGTTGTTAGATGACCCCTCTAAAGCCTTGTTTATATCTGTTTCTTTATTGTTGTTAGATGATGCCTCTAAAGCCTTGTTCATACCTGTTTCTTTATTGTTGTTAGATGATGCCTCTAAAGCCTTGTTCATACCTGTTTCTTTATTGTTGTTAGATGATGCCTCTAAAGCCTTGTTCATACCTGTTTCTTTATTGTTGTTAGATGATGCCTCTAAAGCCTTGTTCATACCTGTTTCTTTATTGTTGTTAGATGATGCCTCTAAAGCCTTGTTCATACCTGTTTATTTATTGTTGTTAGATGATGCCTCTAAAGCCTTGTTCATACCTGTTTCTTTATTGTTGTTAGATGATGCCTCTAAAGCCTTGTTCATACCTGTTTCTTTATTGTTGTTAGATGATGCCTCTAAAGCCTTGTTCATACCTGTTTCTTTATTGTTGTTAGATGATGCCTCTAAAGCCTTGTTCATACCTGTTTCTTTATTGTTGTTAGATGATGCCTCTAAAGCCTTGTTCATACCTGTTTCTTTATTGTTGTTAGATGATGCCTCTAAAGCCTTGTTCATACCTGTTTCTTTATTGTTGTTAGATGATCCCTCTAAAGCCTTGTTCATACCTGTTTCTATACTGTCATTAGATTATCCCTCTAAAGCCTTGTTTATACCTGTTTCTTTATTGTTGTTAGATGATGCCTCTAAAGCCTTGTTCATACCTGTTTCTTTATTGTTGTTAGATGATGCCTCTAAAGCCTTGTTCATACCTGTTTCTTTATTGTTGTTAGATGATGCCTCTAAAGCCTTGTTCATACCTGTTTCTTTATTGTTGTTAGATGATGCCTCTAAAGCCTTGTTCATACCTGTTTCTTTATTGTTGTTAGATGATGCCTCTAAAGCCTTGTTTAGACCTGTTTCTATACTGTCATTAGATGATCCCTCTAAAGCCTTGTTCATACCTGTTTCTATACTGTCATTAGATGATCCCTCTAAAGCCTTGTTCATAACTGTTTCTATACTGTCATTAGATGATCCCTCTAAAGCCTTGTTCATACCTGTTTCTTTATTGTTGTTAGATGATGCCTCTAAAGCCTTGTTCATACCTGTTTCTATACTGTCATTAGATGATCCCTCTAAAGCCTTGTTCATACCTGTTTCTATACTGTCATTAGATGATCCCTCTAAAGCCTTGTTCATACCTGTTTCTTTATTGTTGTTAGATGATCCCTCTAAAGCCTTGTTCATACCTGTTTCTTTATTGTTGTTAGATGACCCCTCTAAAGCCTTGTTCATACCTGTTTCTATACTGTCATTAGATGATCCCTCTAAAGCCTTGTTCATACCTGTTTCTTTATTGTTGTTAGATGACCCCTCTAAAGCCTTGTTTATACCTGTTTCTGTATTGTTGTTAGATGATGCCTCTAAATTCTTGTTCATACCTGTTTCTATACTGTCATTAGATGATCCCTCTAAAGCCTTGTTCATACCTGTTTCTTTATTGTTGTTAGATGACCCCTCTAAAGCCTTGTTTATATCTGTTTCTTTATTGTTGTTAGATGATGCCTCTAAAGCCTTGTTCATACCTGTTTCTTTATTGTTGTTAGATGATGCCTCTAAAGCCTTGTTCATACCTGTTTCTTTATTGTTGTTAGATGATGCCTCTAAAGCCTTGTTCATACCCGTTTCTTTATTGTTGTTAGATGATGCCTCTAAAGCCTTGTTCATACCTGTTTCTTTATTGTTGTTAGATGATGCCTCTAAAGCCTTGTTCATACCTGTTTATTTATTGTTGTTAGATGATGCCTCTAAAGCCTTGTTCATACCTGTTTCTTTATTGTTGTTAGATGATGCCTCTAAAGCCTTGTTCATACCTGTTTCTTTATTGTTGTTAGATGATGCCTCTAAAGCCTTGTTCATACCTGTTTCTTTATTGTTGTTAGATGATGCCTCTAAAGCCTTGTTCATACCTGTTTCTTTATTGTTGTTAGATGATGCCTCTAAAGCCTTGTTCATACCTGTTTCTTTATTGTTGTTAGATGATGCCTCTAAAGCCTTGTTCATACCTGTTTCTTTATTGTTGTTAGATGATCCCTCTAAAGCCTTGTTCATACCTGTTTCTATACTGTCATTAGATTATCCCTCTAAAGCCTTGTTTATACCTGTTTCTTTATTGTTGTTAGATGATGCCTCTAAAGCCTTGTTCATACCTGTTTCTTTATTGTTGTTAGATGATGCCTCTAAAGCCTTGTTCATACCTGTTTCTTTATTGTTGTTAGATGATGCCTCTAAAGCCTTGTTCATACCTGTTTCTTTATTGTTGTTAGATGATGCCTCTAAAGCCTTGTTCATACCTGGTTCTACTATTTACACCCATCTTCAGTAGGGAATGAATTGCCATTCTGTGTAATATTAACAAATGTTCAATTTCCTTGATAACACTGCCCCCTGGTGTCGATACAGATATGTGAAAAGACAAAACAGTCCACTGTATTCCTGCCCATACTTACAGTATATACCCCTAATATTTACAACTGGGAAGTCCAGCAGTCTTAATGGGAGCAGTTCATACATGATTGTAATGTTAGAGCTATAACAATCCGTTTTTGGTGTTTCTTTTGAATGTGTTGAAATGTTCCAGCAGTTTATGTTCTTCTGATAAAGTGTACCATGCATTACATTTTAGTCATTTAGCAGACGCTCTTATCCAGAGCGACTTACAGTTAGTGAGTGCATACATTTTCATACTGGCCCCCCGTGGGAAACGAACCCACAACCCTGGCGTTGCAAGCGCCATGCTCTACCAACTGAGTTACAGGGGACATGCATGTGCTCCTCTGTAGAAGGAGGACTGGCCTATAGAAGTTTTATATAGAGGGACCCTGTAGTTTCCTCTGGTGCACCCCCTGGTGGACATTCCAGGCCATTGCAGCTTCTGCATTTGTTTGGTCAGGGATTCAGGTGCAAGACCATTGAGACATTTAAACACAAGATTCACATGAGCAAATCTGATGAAGTGTTCAAAGCTCAGTACATTGTACTTTTTCAGGATGCAACAGTGATGGTACCGTAAGTGCTTTTGGTCCAGGATTTTCAGAGCACGGTTAAACAGTGACTCTAAGGGTGTCAGCACCGTCTGGCTGGCCTGGGACCAGGATGTTAAACAGCAGGACATGTGAGAGAACACCACTGCGTGTAAGAATAAGAAGGCACTGTCTAGAGGCAGACAAGGTCTTATTAGTCTGAAACAGTGGAGGCTTGCTTTGATAGTTCTACTGATCTTCTTAGCATGTTTGGCAAATTTCAGTTGTGGATCCAGGATGATCCCCAGATATTTCACCTCTGTGACTTGTTCATTTGGCTCTCCTTTGATGAGGACAGAGAGTGACTCTGTCGTTGGCAGCTTCTTTGTTGAGAAATAGATTGAGACCGTTTTGTTTGCATTCAGAGTCAGACAATACAAGTCCAACCAGGTGGCCACTGAGTCCATGTGTTCTGTCAGTTGTTTAAGAGACATCAGGTTTTACCAGTCACATAGACAACAGTGTCATCAGCATACATTTGAAGGCCGGCACTTGGGCAGGTCTCTGGTAGATCATTAACGTATAATGAAAAGAGAATTGGGCCAAGCATCGAACCCTGTGGAAGTCCCATTTTTGTTTTTTTAAATGTAGATTTGGTGATATTGATGACCACACATTGTGCACAGTTTTCCAAATATGAACCAAACCAGCTTATGGCTTTGTCTGAGAAATTTAACTTGTGGAGTTAGGAGAGCGGTACACTTTGATTCACTGTGTCAAAGGCCTTTTTCAGGTCATGGAAGACTGCTCCGACCACATTTCCATCATCCAATGATTTCTTGACGTTTCTTCAGTAGGACAGTCTGCTGTTTCAGTGGAGTAGTTTGGTCTGAAACCAAATTGTTCCCAGTGCCAGTACTGATGCTCATCCAGATTTGACATGAGCAGTTCTGCTAGGACTTTCTCCAACACTTTAGATAGGACAGGACAGGCAGAATACATTTACATTTTAGTCATTTAGCAGACGCTCTTATCCAGAGCGACTTACAGGAGCAATTAGGGTTAAGTGCCTTGCTTAAGGGCACATTGACAGATTTTTCACGTAGTCGGCTTGGGGATTAGAACCAGTGACCTTTCGGTTACTGGCACAATGCTCTTACCCACTAAGCTACCTGCCACCCCATACTGACTGGTCTGTAGTTACTTGGCAGTTTCGGGGGGTCCCCCTGACTTGAAGATAGGTGTGACTAGAGCCTTTTACCAGGCCTCAGGAAACTGCCCACTGTTAATGGAGATATTTATCAGGTGGTTTCGACCAGGTTGTTGATATACTTCTTCATGTCTTTAGAGTAGGTGGTTAATAGAGGGCTGAGGATTTTCACTACATCTGTTTGACACATCTCTCCCGAGTTCAAAACGGTCAGCTTCATTTACATCATTGCCACTGGTGTGATTTGGAGGATGAGCAAACGTCATGGCAAGCTCCGTCACTGACTGTATAAAAAAAAGTTACATTAATTTGTAGGGGTGTAACGATTCGTTTTAACAACGATTCGATTTGTATCACGATTCGTGGTTGTCGATACGATTCAAGGACGATATTGGTTCATTTAGAACGATACGATCCGAAACGATTCAGTGACTTGAAATCGATTCAGTAACCTTTTAGCCAAAAATTCAACCAGTGTGACTGAAATAAATACCTGGATACTGGACAGTGCAGGTGAAGTTTCCTAGATTCCTGTTTCTTGTAAGGACCGCAATGGTGGCTTGATAATTTCTCGCTCGTCGGCTTCTCCTCTGTCGTCCGCCATGCTATGTTTTGTTGTCTTTGCGCCTTTGCGCTGCTGCTGGCGCGGGGCGATGACGTCACGGATAGGCAGACTGAATCGAGTAATGTTTAAAGCCTTTATCATTAAAAGTGCTAAGAAAAAACATCCATATAAAGTCTGACGTGCTTAAATCCAATGGGTTATTTCCTAGTATCGATACAATCGATTTATTACATTTTAAAACGATGTTAGATTGATATATGTTGTCCAAAAGGCCAACTCGCCGAGCACAGATCGATGTAGTTGGATCATAGGAATATAAATCGATACATCGATGTAGTAGATGGATCGTTACACCCCTATTAATTTGCTATCTGTCCTTGATCAGACAACACTCCCCCCCCCCCAACCACTTTTACAACAGTCACTTTTTTGTTTTAATTGCGCTCGTGGATTTATCAGGAAATGTATTTGTTTCCATATTATTGCACTATTTCCTGTTAAAACTGTCACAACGTTTTGCTTTTGCAGCACACAGTCCTTTTACCACAGTTTCTTAGTCCCTTATATATTTGCATATCAGTACTCCTGCGACTTTTTAGGAACGTTTTTCAATGCAGCATCTCGTTGTTTCAGGAGTTGAAAAAGAGAATTGTCTAGCCACGTAACTGCGTTTTTCTTTGATTACTGCTCAGTTTTCTGAGAAACTCGTCTACAACTTGTCCAATAGTGGATTTAATTTAATCACAACATTGATTTGTCTCATGTAGTTCCAGAATATTGTCCCAATTAAGTGCTTTCAGGTCAGTTTCTAACTTCTCCATATCCTTTCTGGGGATAGCCAGCCCAGAGGGTTTCCTGGTATTTAAATACCCAATATGTTTTTTGGTGAGTTTTCTAACAATAAGGGTCATGTTGTGATCTGAGAGACCTGTTACTATAAACTGGGTGGTTCGAGCCCTGAATGCTGATTGGCTGACAGCCGTGGTATATCAGACCGTATACCATGGGTATGACAAAAACATGTATTTCTACTACTCTAATTACGTTGGTAACCAGTTTAAAATAGCAATAAGGCACCTCGGGGGGGTTGTGGTATATGGCCAATATACCACGGCTATCCAGGCACTCCGCGTTGCGTCTAAGAAGAGCCGTGGTATATTGGCCGTATACCACACGTCCTCGGGCCTTATTGCTTAATTAGAATGCACCAACCAACATACTATATATTGTTTACCTTAACCATAGGCCTGTACAACAATAAGCCATGAATTATCCTATCATGTGCAAATAAAGAAAACAAAAGGATTTAAAAACAAGAGAATAAAACGTTTAATTTCATTTTTCATACGGCATACATGTTGAAATAACAGAAAACAATCAAAATGGAGTGGTTGGTTTGAGTAAGTATACAAACCCGATGGAAAAAATGGGTAGCATCGCATAGTTCACAAGACAGAATAACAAACAAACCATAGATCTCATTCTCTGTTGGCCGTTTAAAGAAACTTTGCACACGGTAGTAGTGTAACACCAATCTCATGTCATGTAGTGACAAAGGCTACATCCCAAACGGCGACCTATAGCCTACATAGAGCACTACCTGTGACCAGGGCCCTGTATAGGCCCCAGGGTGCCGTTTGGGACACTTTTCCTTTTAACTAACACCAGTCTGATGTTAAGTAGTGATAAACACTTTTCCTTTTAACTAACACCAGTCTGATGTTAAGTAGTGATAAACACTTTTCCTTTTAACTAACACCAGTCTGATGTTAAGCAGTGATAACCACTTTTCCTTTTAACTAACACCAGTCTGATGTTAAGTAGTGATAAACACTTTTCCTTTTAACTAACACCAGTCTGATGTTAAGTAGTGATAAACACTTTTCCTTTTAACTAACACCAGTCTGATGTTAAGTAGTGATAAACACGTTTCCTTTTAACTATTCTACTACTCAGAGTTAGTCCATTCATTCAGGTGATGTTTTCTTCAAATAAACATTAAAATGGCCCAGTATGATTCAAACGGACAGACAGGTTTAAAACATGCAATGCACCTCAACTAATAGATGAATAAAACATGTATTTTAGTGTTACAGCACTGCTCAAAGAAACTGCTTGGAGAAAATGAACTGACTCCAACATATCAGTGGGTGGATTTCATTTGTATTGCATGTCTGTGATAAAAAATGTTTTAAAAACCAGATGATTTAAATAATTGTAGAGGTAGAGGTAACCCATTCAACCTTATAGAGTGTTGCATTAACAAGAGAGAAACAACAATCCTTTTCTCTCATATGCAAAAATCACACACAAATAGGCTACAGGCTCATTCAGTACATTTAAAAAAAAAGCTAAAACAAACCAGCCATGAACATTATAATACCACATTAGGGCCAAGACAGAACTGTTAAGAAATAATATCTGTAGCTGAAAAAATATTTCAAACAACAACGGTTTAAAATCAACGGCCAGTAAACAGCAGTGGAACTTGACCACAGGTTAGAGGGTAAAATCTGTACAAGAAAACTACTTCCTGCTTCCTGCATGCAACAGCCAATCAGAGCACACAATTCTCAAATGATGAAGAAGGTGGAACTTCTGGAATGGTCAAATAAAACAAATACAACATACATAGAATCATATCATATGAAAAATATTACCGTTGTGGAAGTTGCCTTTAGATATACTGCTTGGTCAGTTTAGTTCGAAAAAATAAAATAAAATAAAATACCAGTATGACAACAATCCCTCACTCAGTTGTAGTGTTTCACTTACATACAAAGAAATGCAGACAAAATGTCTGTCCTATCCTCCTCCAGTATTTTAATACAAAGTCTGTCAGTTTGTCTCAAAGGATCCCTTGCTTGGAGTGACAGCAGCTCGGTCTCGGTTTGTACATGAAAGCAGTGACACTGTCTGTTAGGGGCATAGGTGCCGTAGAGGGGAACATAGGAACATTCTCCCCCAGAGAGAGACGGACGAGGTGTCGTACTATCTTCATCTAAATTAGACCCTACAACAGTTCAGTCCCTTCACACGGAAGTGAAACTGACAGCCATTACCACCACAGAGACAGGTGTCTTATTTAATTAGTCATTGACTATCAACTACTAGTTCCTTGCTCAGAGCTCAGTCTGTTGTTTACATGGAGAAATAACAAATGACAGCTAACGCTATAGACAGAGAAGTGTCTTCTGTTGTGTTTAGCCAGAGTCATTGACAATCACTACCACCAGGTGTCTTCTGTTGTGGTTAGCCAGAGTCATTGACAATCACTACCACCAGGTGTTCTTCATCCAGATTGCCCAAAGTTCTGCGAGCGGTCTGGAGGAACTGCTGGGAGAAGTCACAGGGGGGGAAGGCGTACAGCATGCCCCCCTTTCCCCCCTCCTTAGCCCCGCCTACCGGTAGACTGATCACCCCTGCAGCCTCCTTGTTCCTCAGGTAGGTGACCAGGTGACGGAGGAGTCTGATCTGTAGGCCTGGTTCAGGTGGAGGGGCCTCGCGGTCGATTGGGCCCTGGAGGGCCAGAAGAACAGCGTAGCCCTCGGACCCACCCTGCTTGATCCTCCTGGTGACCTCGTCCAGCCTGGTCTGGTCCATCCTCAGTCGCTGGGCGATCTTAAGCTGGGTCAGTTTCCCCTTCGCCTGGTGGTCCTTCATGACAGAGTGGAAGAACCCAGAGCCTCCCTCGAGCAGGTGCATGTTAGCGGGGAAGCAGCTATTCTTCAGGGCGAAGTGACCGTGCCAGGCTTTGGCGAGGGTGGCGGCATACTCCGACAGCGTGCTGAGTGTCCTGGGGTCTTTATTAGGCGTGTCAGACGAGGTGTGGTTGTTGTCGCTCGCGTTTCTGTGGTTGCGGTCACGGTCGCGTTCCTTTTCCCTGTCCCCGCCGGTCTTCAGACCACCACCCCGGTCCTCGTTGGAGTGGCGGCTGCTGTCAGGGCTCTGTCCCCTGGGCTCGGTGGTGGAGTCTGGGGCTCTGACCCTGGCTCTGTCTGGGCTGTCCTCTGGAGAGGCTGGTCCTCCTCCTCTCACCTTGGACCTGCCTCTCTCCTTCTCCTGAGAGGGCCTGTCTAGGGAGAGGCTGTGGCGTCTCCGTCTCTCCCCCCCAGCCCGCGCAGCATCCCTCTCCTTCAACCAGCGCTCTCGGCTGCGGCTCCGGGCTGCTCGGTCCCCCCACCCTCCACGGGATCCCCCAAAAGCTTCACCCCCCCTACGCTCCAGGCTCTTGGTTGGGCTGGTGAACTCTCTGTCCCCCCTGTCCCTGTCCAGCAGAGCCCTCTCTCTCTCCCGCTGGGTGAACAGGGCGTGGGAGGGTGGCGAGCGGTCCCTGGTACGGAGCTCTCTCTCCAGGCTGCAGTCGCGGTGCCTCCCGCCGTACCCCTCTGGCACCAGGTCCAGGTGGGCAGGCAGGGGCACAGGGGTCTGGTACCCCACTGGGTAGCTACGAGGCAGGGGCTCCTCCGCCTTGGCAAAGTCCACCCTCAGCCTCCGCTCTGGGCCTCCCAGGGGGAAACCTCTCATCTGGGCACAGGCGGCCTGGGAGGCATCCAAGCTTTCATACTGAATATAGGCAAAATTGTCCCCTTTCACATAGTCTATGTTTCGGATGCTGCCGAAGCGGTCAAACTCTCGGGCTAGGGCTGCTAGGGAGTTGCTAGGGCCGAGGCCACCTACCCAGAGCCTCGTGGTGGGGTTAGCTTTACCATAGCCGATCTTCACTGGGTTCCCACCAATCACACGGCCCTGCATGGCTATCTTGGCCCGGTGAGCCATGTCTAAGTTCTGGAACTTGAGGAAAGCGTAGGCTCCCCCCTGACCACGCGCCGGACGTTTAATCACAACTTCCTCAATGATGCCGTACTTGTCAAACCCTCTCCTCAGCTCGCCCTCAGTGACATTGTGATCAAGGTTGCCAATGAACAGGTTCCTGCATGCCCGCGCATCGTCCTCTGGCTTTATGTCTTCATGCTCAGGTACTGGCAGCCCGTATGGCCGCCCCCTCTCATCCAACATCCCATAGTAATCTAAGATCCTTTCCCTCTCTCTGCTCAGTCCCAAACCCTCTACAGGGTAGTGTCTCAGTGGTCGGATGTCTCTGATACTGCTAACTCCAGCCCCGGGGGAGAGGGACCTCTGTCTATAAGGGGGATATGGGGCGCCATGAATGGGAATGTAGCCCACATCCGGCGGTGTGCAGCTGCGACGACGAACGTACATGGGCTCTACTTTAAGGGGGCGATCATACAGCACTAACCTGGTCTTTGCATGCCTGGCCTCTTTAGCGTCCTCCAGGTGACGGAAATTCACGTAGGCAACCCGGCCCAGCTCTGGAGTGTGAGATAGTTTCACACTAACGTCCCCAAACTTTTTAAACTCGTGGAACAGTCCGTCTTCAACATGTTCGTCAGAAAGTACCGAGCCTAGATTGCTAATGAGCAACGATTTGTATTCCAGAGTCCCCCCCGCTCCCCCCCGGGGGCCCAGTAGCTCGGTCGACGCTTTGCCTTTAGGCAGGGCGGCTGTAGTCCGGAGAGGCGGGCGGCCGATCAGACTGAGGTCGTGGTGTTGTTGTCGGTGGTGGAGGGGGTCTCCAGCGGCCCCGCGCTCCTCCCGAAGCCGCGTCTTTTCTCGTTCTCTACTCCTGCTCCGAGCATTTTGCCTTCGGCTTTCAGCGAGCAGCAAAGCAAGCGGTGGGGGCGGTAGGTCCTCTCTCCGTGCCCCATCTCGTTCACGCTCTCTTTCCCGTATTCGTTTCGCTAAAGCCCGACTAGGACTGGAGTCCCTCCCGGCCTGTCGTTTCATTTTCAAACGATGCCCAAACTTTTTAGCTAGCTAGTTAGCCAGCCAGTGTCTGCAGAAATAATTCGGTCTGGAATCAAATTCCTCGGTTTTATCAGACCTTGCACAGACACGGACGATTTAGTAACTTGTAACTAATGTCCGCGACGTTGAGACTTTGTATTTATTCTGAAATAAAAGGATAAACGCTTTTAAAAACATATTAACATCGGTGTACCTACATCGACGCCGCCATCTTGGACAAAAGGAATGTGCGCGTTTCGCCAATGGGAGGGGTTTGAGTCGACGTAGCGGGAGGGGTAGTGACGTCACATATAACGCATATTTCCCTAACCTCAATTTTGCAAATAATATGCGACACAAATTACATAATTTGACAGGAATTTGTATGTATCAGGTAAACTTATACTGTGCCAACATGAAATAAATGGTGCGTGTATTTCTATCTGGTGACTACAGTGCATAAACACTGCAGAATATCAAGTGCATTTCCAGTTACATTCAGTCAACACGCAAACCTACTGGAATAGACTCGCAATAGGTGAAATTGATACAAAGAGAATCAGATAGCTCAGTAGAAATGACCCAGCATCTGATCGAAAAGTTTGACTAAGTTCCTTATATTAATCATACGTTAATGACATACACTCCTCCCATTAGTGAAATATGTTGTTTATGCTGTTCTTCAGAAGCTCCCTTCAAGGGCTGTGACATTCAGAAAAAAGCTTCCAGAGAGTCATATGCTTTGGTAATGTAGTTAAATCAGTTGGTGCACAACTATTCATGCAACATTAGATATCCATCTGATCATGGCACTTCTGACACAGTTTTTTTTTTTTGTGTATTTTAATGAAAAAGTATAGCACAGTTGTAATAAACATCAGGTCTTACATGAAAGGTTCAGTGTGAAAGAACAGCAAATTTCCTTTCAAGTTTTGTATTTTCCTCAAACTTCTTTCCAACCTCATCAGTAGAGGATTAGGGACAGTGTGGGTGCAGGTACTTGTTCTAGCCAAGCAGTGCCACACCTCAGTATCACAACTCAACGGTCTTCGATTTACAGACTGATTAGCAGAATCAGGACCTTTACTTACTGCTTGTCTGGAACAAATACCTGCACCCACACTGTCTAGGACCCTCTGCCTAAAAGCTTGTACACCCCTGTTCTATTTGATTATACCGTTAATTAAGTCAAATAATAAAGTCTATCCCTTCAAAAAGAAACTAAGGTCATGTACAGACTGTCGGGTGGTTCATATACCGCACAGCGAACATTACACACCACAAAATACCCTCAGGGCCACCATGGCCCCTTCACCAGGGCCTGTAGTCACAAAGTATCCCCCAAATGGCACCATATCCCCTACTTAGTTCACTATTTTTGACCAGGGTCCATAGAGCTCTGGTCAAAAGTAGTGCACTATTTAGGGAATAGGGTACTACTCGGGACACACACACACAGTGTCTCAGAGTTGAGGTGTGACCTAGGATCAGGTGGGTCCACCATTTCTTATTCATTATGATGTAAAAGGCTAAACTGATCCTACATCAGCAGTCCTACTCCAAGACACTGAAAACGAACACAGGTCTGCATCCCCCTCCGTTTCGTTACAGATCTGTCCTTGCTTGGGCTGCGTTGGGTGCGTACTTGGGCATGAGTTCATTGATCTTGCGGATGAAGTCAGACTTTTCAGCGCAGCCTTTACATGACTCTCCCCACTCCTCCAGGATCTTCTTCAAGTCCTTTACCTTCAGCTTCTTCAGGTCCACTGTGCTCAGATCCACCTGTTTGTCTGCAGGCAAGGGAGAGAGGGAAGTAAAGATTATAGTGGAATGGAGTTGGATTCGTAACCTCACTCCTGAGCTTGAAACGTCACCGCCCGCAATGCCGAACTGCTAGCTTTTCGGTGGTGTAACTGGCTAAGAACGTTTCAGGAGGGGTTTCAGGAGGTATGTCAAGTCTGTGCGGCAGAGGATTCGAGATGGAGTAACACTCTATTCTATGCTCCAATGTGATTCACTGACAACATGGGAGCACACAGTAGAATGCAGAGTCTCTTTCCACCTTCTATATAGAGAGAAGGATCACATTTCACTGCCAGGGCAATCATAGTCCCACACAAACCTCCACAGACAGGCCACGGTACGGTAATGACGTTCAAAATAGGTCTTCGTCAGACACCCGCGTTCGTGTATATACTGTAAATAGCTTGTACAATGTAGTCCTATGTGGCTATGTCCAAATACAACAACTATGCATGATCCACAAACAATTATCCACTGGTATTGTGACTGCTATAAAGAACAATATTGGCTAAACGTTTTGTGGTAGTCTCATGAGACTAAACTACGGGAACTAACGAGGGACAAAATAGGTAATAGGAGAAATGTCCTGTGTGGCTCAGTTGGTGTAGCACAGTGTTTGCAACACCAGGGTTGTGGGTTTGATTCCCACGGGGTACCAGTACAAAAAATTTATGCACTCACTACAGTAAGTAACTCTGGATAAGAACATCTCCTATACTGAACTAAAATATCAACGCAACATCTAAAGTGTTGGTCCCATGTTTCATGAGCTGAAAGAAAATATCCCTGAAATGTTCCATACCCACAAAAAGCGTATCTCTCTCAGATTTTGTCCACAAATTTGTTTACATCCCTGTTAGTGAAAATGTCTCCTTTGCCAAGATAACCCATCCACCTGACAGGTGTGGCATATCAAGAAGCTGATTAAATAGCATGATCATTACACATGTGCACCTTGTGCTGGGGACAATAAAAGGCCACTAAAATTTGCAGTTTTGTCACACAACACAATGCCACAGATGTCTCAAGTTGAGGGAGCGTGCAATTGTTGCCAGAGAATTGAATGTTAATTTCTCTACCATAAGTCACGTCAGTCGTTTTAGAGAATTTGGCAGTACGTCCAATCGGCCTCACAACCGCAGACCACGTGTATGGCGTTGTGTGTGTGAGCGGTTTGCTGATGTCAATGTTGTGAACAGAGTGCCCCTTGGTCGCGGTGGGGTTATAGTATGGGCAGGCATAAGCTACGGACAATGAAGAAAATTGAATTTCTTTAAAAAAAAAAAAACAATCGATGGCAATTTGAATGCACAGAGATACTGTGACAAGATCCTGAGGCCCATTGTCGTGCCATTCATTCACCTCCATCCCCTCACGTTTCAGCATGAAATCCACGGCCCCATGTCGCAAGGATCTGTACACAATTCCTGGAAGCTGAAAATGTCCCAGTTCTTCCATGGCCTGCATACTCACCAGACATGTCACCCATTGAGCATGTTTAGGATGCTCTGGATCAATGTGAACGACAGCGGGTTCCAGTTCCTGCCAATATCCAGCTACTTCGCACAGCCATTGAAGTGGAGTGGGACAACATTCCACTGGCCACAATCAACAGCCTGATCAACTATATGCAAAGGAGATGAGTCGCACTGCATGAGGCAAATTGTGGTCACACCAGATACTGACTGGTTTTCTGATCCAAGCCCCTACCTTTAAGGTATCTGTGACCAACAGATGCATATCTGTATTCACAGTTATGTGAAACACAGATTAGGGCCTAATGAATTTCAATTGACTGATTTCCTTATATGAACTGTCACTCAGTAAAATCTTTGAAATTGTTGCATGTCGCGTTTATATTTTTTTGTTTAGTATAAATGACTAAAATGTCAATGTAGACAACATTGAGAAGGCTTTAGCTGTCAGAGAGACACGTAGTACTGAGCGATATTAACATGCTGTGTATGTTACATTAGCTTAGGCTGTATACATCATTGTGTTATACACATCGTAAGTGTGGTTCAGTACTGTAGTATTGATTTCACTTAAACAACTGCATACTAAGTCATGTGAGATGGGTCCACCTGGGCGGCAGGTAGCCCAGCGGTTAGAGCACTGAGCCAGGTTCGAATCCCCGAGCCGACAAGGTGAAAAATCTGTTGATGTGGCCTTCAGCAAGGCAATTAAGCCCAATTTGCTACAGGGGCGCCGTACTACTATGGCTGACCCTGTAAATCAACACACTTCACTGCACCTATCCAGTGTATTTGACAATAACACATAGATTTATTTATTTTTTAATACTTTTTTTCTTACCGTATTTCAGTTCACAGATCTGACTGTCCTTTTTCTTCAGTTTCTCACAGATCTTGTCCACTGGTGTGTGGTAGCTCAAGGGCTTGGAGATCTCGTTGAGAATTTTGGTGGCTGCATCACTTGTTCCACCAATGTAGTAACACTAGGGTAAAGAAGGAAGAAAATAACAGCAATGAATCAACAACAAACCCAGTGGATAATCTGGATAGGACACAATGTAATTTACCGATTAGACTTCCATTAAACTAAAACAAAAAGATTAGCCTAAATCACTTACAAAGCGGTTTTCCTTGCCCTTGGCGTCTTTGCAGGTTTTGACGAGGGCCTTCTCGATGTCTGCACTGGTGAATTTCACATTGTTGTCTTGTAACGTCTGGTAGAACCGACCCAGGAAGCTCACACACACTGAAAGGCAAAACAAGAAGACACCGTCATCGGTAGGACTGTAGTGGCGACACATCATGACTTACGCATTCCCTTATAGGCTAGCTAAACTTCAGATAAAAACATTTCATCTAGACCAGAAATAGGTAACTCCAGTTGTTGTAGACATATGGATTTCGACCTACAAACCTGAGTTATGTTATGGTCAATCAGTCTATGTTATGACACTTATGGATAAACCTGACCAATTCTACTCAAGTATGATCAGCCATCACATCTGAGATAAGAATAACAATTTCACGAAGGACTCAAGAAGCACAAAACGTCACCAACTGAAACCACATGCAGTAACTGGCCTTGGGCACAAGCAAGGCTTTAATGAGCAATTAGCTATATGACTTCATTGACAAGTACTAGCTAAGCTAGCTAGCTACAACAAACTACAATACTTCTTTAAAAAATATATGTATAGCCAGAAGACCACATTGAAAGAGATCTTCTCAGCTATTGTATTGTAGTTAGCAAGTCAAAATCAATTTGGTGAAGATTGACTGATAATTCATGGAGTTGTACAACATAAGTTTCACAACATAGGTTGCCATAAAACTTAGCTACTACTAACTAACTATATCCATAGTTAGAGTGACGTAAATATGAGACAAACCAACCCACCTTCACAATCCCCATCTTTCAAAGCGTCGCTACTACTCGGTACCAACGTTAGCGCCGCGAGGGCGACCGATAAACTACTCAAACACAACATTTTACGATGAATAAACGTATTCTATTTTAGCTAGTTAGATGCAAATGTTACGATACAAAACTATTTAGCTAAAAATGATAACTACACATGAGCATCCAGAGTCGACGCCGGTAAATGTGAACACGCAATGTCCTGATTCTGCGAAGCTTCCTGCTAAACACATCAACCTATGCAGGATTCCCATTGGTTCTCCTTTCACTCTCTAGAACGCGATTGGTTCGTTTCCTGCAACAGTCCACGCAGTTTTCTCTGATTGGTCACATGCTCTTCGTTCCGGGGACATCGTCCAGTTGGCGCCATGCGATTGGATTAGAGCTCTGTATATTACTTTAAAGCAGAGATTTATATATATAATGACGAGATGCTCAGGTCTCCACCCTAACAATGGGAGTCGTCCCAAAGGCGGGAAGGCTTAGGTCCAAGATGAGCCCATAGAAACGCATTTGTCTTATTTTGGATAGATTTTGACGAGAGTGAAATCTCTCGTTTTGTCTCTTCCTCTCTGTTTACAGTCATATCTGATCATTTCCGGTAGGAACATCAGGCATAGAGCAGAAAGTGACTGCTCTTTATTCATTGGGATAATGTTGTCTGTGTCAATTTGTATAATATGATATAATATAGATCATAGAATAGAATAGAATAGAAAGCACAATAATATGGTCACCTCTCTGGTTTAGGCTGTTTTACAGGATGTTGGTGTAAATCAGGCAACCATGAATTTATGCTGCGTTCATGTGCTAGTCGGAACAAGGTTGTAGTTCCGAACTGGTTGTTGTTAAACACGTGCCACGTTCAACCCGTTAGCAACCCGGTTTCATTTCCACTCCCCACCAAATATGGTGAGGAGAGGAAAACCAGTGGGCGTTAGTGGGAGAGTATGAAGCGAGATGTAACTGGGGCCGACAACTGCGAATTTTGTCATCGATGAAACATCTGATATCAATACAGTTTTCTGTTCTCGAAACAATACTCTGTTACGAACAGAGTGGATTACGTTTTGTAGACTTTACCCTTTGCCAGTCTCTAAAGTTGTTTAGTAATGCGAGGGCGAATTGAGTCATTGTAAACGCGCACTTCATACGGTGGGTAACTAACCTAACGGAAATATACAAATACTTGCTAGAACGCGCCAATAGGATCTCACTAGCTCGTTCTTGGCTCTTCCCACCTCCTTGCCTGTTCTGACCACTATGATTCATTTGCTCCCATTGGAAACGGCAGGTGGTGGTGTATCTTGAGTGTTGTAAAAATCTTCGATGGTACTATACAAGCATATCAAATGACCTTAACCAATTTAGAAGTTTAGCTAAAGAACCCCAGACAAAAATTATTAGTGAATGGCGTTAAATCAGATGAAATTATACATTTACAGTACACGCAAATGCTAGGATAATGACCTAGTTATGTATTTTCCCATCACTATAACAACTGATAAATAATGACAAGTTGAAGCAGCAGCGAGTCAATAAAACATGATATTTAATGTTAGGCATTAATAATAGTGAATAAATTCCACATCACAGTAGTTGAAGTGAGTAGGAAAAAAGTGTTTCTATTTACATCTAAAATCCACATCACAGTTGATTCATGCTAACACAATATATACAATCAATTACTTTTAGAGTGATTAAAGGTTTTGTATTCTGTAAGAGAGACAGAAGTAGAACGTATCTCACTAACTGTCCAGAGTTGTCCAGAATTGATGCAAAATAAACAAAATAATCATCAAAATAATTAGGCAAAATTAAAAAAGTCACATTTTTTGTATGTTTTTTTTGTCTAGTTTTTCTAGGTTTTAAAAACACATTTACATCAGAAAGTACAAGGCAGACAATTAATAATCACAATCTTTATATGGTTTGCCTGTTTTAACCTTATGAATACACCGCGTTATCATGGTTATTTACAGATAATAGAGAAGAGACTGACAAGATGGTCTGGAGGTAAAGAACTGTAATGATTTTAAAAATGTTTTGTACCTCCATTTGTACGCCTCATTTG
>NW_028156201.1:2500-37500 GCF_964263955.1 Coregonus lavaretus | reverse complement strand
ACATTCAATATACTTTTTTGTCAGAGTTTGGAAGAATAAGCACTGAAATGAAAAGACCAAACACCAATTTCACTCATCATCATACCACACACACACACACACACACACACACACAGGTCGGTTGTTTAGCAACAAATCCGATGCGTGCGTAACTTTGGGGCAAAACAGACAGGGTTGGCTTAGATTGTTGACAACATGTAAACTACAGTGACCTCCAGAAGTATTAGGAGAGTGACCTTTGTTGTTGATGTTTTGGCTCTGTACTCCAGCACTTTGGATTTGAAATGATACAATGACCATGAGGTTAAAGTATTTTCATCCATATCGGGTGAAACTGTTTACAAAGTACAGCACTTTTTGTACATAGACCCCCCCATTTTAGGGGACCAAAAGTATTGGGACAAATTAACTTACATGTGTATTAAAGTAGTCCAATATTTGGTCCCATATTCCTATAGGAATTAATGGTAAATAATGTATTGTGTCACTTTGGAGTCACTTTTATTGTAAATAGGAATATAATATGTTTCTATAAACTTCTACATTAATGTGGATGCTGCCATGGTTACAGATAATCCTGAAAGCATCGTGAATTATGATCAGTGAGAAAGTTACAGATGCACAGATATCATACCCCCAAGACATGCTAACCTCTCACCATTACAATAACAGGGGAGGTTAGCATTTTATATCATACCCCCAAGACATGCTAACCTCTCACCATTACAATAACAGGGGAGGTTAGCATTTTATATCATACCCCCAAGACATGCTAACCTCTCACCATTACAATAACAGGGGAGGTTAGCATTTTATATCATACCCCCAAGACATGCTAACCTCTCACCATTACAATAACAGGGGAGGTTAGCATTTTATATCATACCCCCAAGACATGCTAACCTCTCACCATTACAATAACAGGGGAGGTTAGCATTTTATATCATACCCCCAAGACATGCTAACCTCTCACCATTACAATAACAGGGGAGGGGGTAACAGACCATTTTTTTTTGGGGGGGGGGGGGTATTTGTGCATCTGTAACTTTCTCACTCATCATTATTCACGATTCATTCAGGATTATCCGTAACCATGGCAGCATCCACATTAATGTAGAAGTGTTTAGTAACATATTCTATTCTTATTTACAATAAAAGTGACTCTAAAATGACACGATACATTATTTACCATTCATTTATATTGGGCACAAAATAATCTGAAACACAACCAAAACAAACAGCAAATGCATCCAACAAGTTTTTAGAGTCACAAGCTTGGTGTAGTCATTGCGTGCTACGAATCTGGGACCAAATACTAAACTGGGGGCAAAGGGGCAAAGGGTCCTCTGTAGCTCAGCTGGTAGAGCACGGCGCTTGTAACGCCAAGGTAGTGGGTTCGATCCCCGGGACCACCCATACACAAAAATGTATGCACGCGTGACTGTAAGTCGCTTTGGATAAAAGCGTCTGCTAAATGGCATATTATTATTATATTATTATACTACTTTAATACACATTAGTGAATTTGTCCCAATACCTTTAGTCCCCTACAATGGGGGGACTATGTACAAAAAGTGTTGTAATGACAGTCTGGACTTCAACATCATCGTGCTGGAGTACAGAGCCAAAACAACCAAAAATGTGTCACTGTCCCAATACTTTTGGAGCTCACTGTATATTTCATCTCCAATGTTTATTGAAAACATAAATAAAGTTGCACAATGAGCACTTGTTGTCTTTGAAATACATTGTTATAGTTGTTGGTTAACTAGCGAGCTTTAGCCATATTAGCATAGACTGTCACATCAGTCAAAACACCTCACAACAAGAAATGGTATCAAGAGCGAGATAAAACTAACTGGAAACCAGCCACTTACGATTCCCCACATCTCAGCGTCTAGTCATTGTTTCTAGCCATCTGGCCATCCAGAATCACAACAACACACAGACTTCTGCCCCATTGAAGCGTGGGCATCGTTTTCATGACGTTGTCAGCTAACCCTTCTGTTATACACACACAGCAGCTCATACACTCATTGGGGGAACACGTTTAGATTGCATTTTAATGCATTTGTAAGCTTAGAACACTGCTAGCTAGCATTCTGCAATACCAAAGAGAGGATACTCTTTGAGATCTGGACTGGGGCTGGGGGAGATCATTTTTACCTGCCTTATTTACCATTCCCCTCTATACCCCTGGCCCCTCAGACAGACATGCCCAAAGAGATGGAAAGAGGTCTCATCTGTGTATCTGTGCCATTGTGGTGTCTGTGACAACATGGGCAGCGCCATTGAGGCTATTTTCTTCTTCTACTACCACTTCATAGACTGATCCTTCCTGATGACCCGGATGGAATCATGTGATCCTTCCTGATGACCCGGATGGAATCATGTGATCCTTCCCGATGACCCGGATGGAATCATGTGATCCTTCCTGATGACCCGGATGGAATCATGTGATCCTTCCTGATGACCCGGATGGAATCATGTGATCCTTCCTGATGACCCGGATGGAATCATGTGATCCTTCCTGATGACCCGGATGGAATCATGTGATCCTTCCTTAACCTATAGGAAGTCAAAAAGATGAAAGTCCTCATTGGCACTGCCCATGCTAAAGTAGGCTTTTGGGCACTAGAGGCTTCTATCCAACTATATGGCCCTAACCCAGAGCCTAACACTGGCCCCAGACATGCCTCGACCAAGGGCCAGTTCAGGAGGACGCAACATTACAGAACGTTCAGATAGAATATATATTTAATCTAGAACATATATGATTGTCTGTCAGAAAGAATAGGGGGAATCATGTGTGTCAACTCTATTCTATTTCTATCTGAAACGTTCAGAACGTTTCACATGACTGTCTGAATACACCCCAGGCCTCCTCTTCACTCCTCAGCGATACCGTGCTCCCACGCCACCTTGGCCTGCTCTTCCTTAGAGGTGATGAGAGGTTGAGAGATCTTGCGTGGCATGGGCCTGGGCACGAGCCCGGCAGGGATACACCCCTCCTCCTCAGGGATACACCCCTCTCTCAGGTAGGGCTTGGGGGGCAGCGCGGGCGGGGGCTGGTGGTTGTAGTGGGGAAGGTTCTGGATATTTAAGGTGTGGGCCTCTGGGAGGACAGGGGTGATAGGAACCATGATATTGGTGATGACTGGGGTGACCCCTCCAGGAGAGGAGTGGCTACGACAGGGAGGGGGCTTGGAGCCATTCAGGACCTCTGACTCAGAGACACTGTAGCGGACAGGCAGGTAGGAACCAGAGGGGGAGTCCATCCCCAGGTCCTCTCCGTCCATGGTCCAGGTAGATTGCACCATGTTGGGGGTGACGGAGACAGGGTCCAGGGCGTCTGTTGGGTGTCTGGTTGTTCCATGGGACTCGGTGGAGCATGACTGGCCCATGAAGTTGCTCTCGCTCAGGGAGGAGACGCCAGAGGAGGCGCTGCCGGAGAGGGTAGAGTTACTGCCATCCAGGCCGGACTGGGACTGGGGACTGGTGGGCGAGGCAGGTATAGGGTGCAGGGCTGACTGTCGAGGGAAACAACGGGGCAAAGGGTTATTCTTAATAAATGATTATTAGATAAATGACAGACATATTGATTTGCAATGCCCATTTGTTTGAGGCGTAAATACAAGATGAAAATGACTAAGCACAGATATAAAGCAAACACAAGCCAGCCAAACTGAAAGACCAATGTGTCAAAAACACGGTCACCCATTACAAACACAACCACACACGGAGCAACAAGTATCTCTACAGCTATTCAATATTCTACAGCCTAGTGCTCACTCACTGATACTGAAGGACTGACAGGTGACTGGAATAGAGGGGGGACCAGACCAGACAAAACTGGACCAGACCAGACAAAATTGGACCAGACCAGACCAAACAAAACTGGACCAGACCAGACAAAACTGGACCAGATCTGGGATACTATTTGAAATCAATTCAATATGCTTTATCTGTGCTTGATTATAACCAAAACGTATTTATTTGTATATATTATTATTTGTTGCACCAAAGAAAACAAGTGATAGACAACAATACAGATACAAACAAATACTAATAAAAGAAACAGTGTGCAGGTTCAAAGACCAAGGGCTGATATGAAAACCATACCACAATACAGCGGCTTGCGAAAGTATTCACCCCCCTTGGCATTTTTCCTATTTTGTTGCCTTACAACCTGGAATTAAAATATATTTTTGGGGGGGTTTGTATCATTTGATTTACACAACATGCCTACCACTTTGAATATGCAAAATATTTTTTATTGTGAAACAAACAAGAAATAAAACAAATAAACAGAAAATTTGAGCGTGCATAACTATTCACCCCCCCAAAGTCAATACTTTGTAGAGCCACCTTTTGCAGCAATTACAGCTGCAAGTATCTTGGGGTATGTCTCTATAAGCTTGGCACATCTAGCCACTGGGATTTTTGCCCATTCTTCAAGGCAAAACTGCTCCAGCTCCTTCAAGTTGGATGGGTTCCACTGGTGTACAGCAATCTTTAAGTCATACCACAGATTCTCAATTGGATTGAGGTCTGGGCTTTGACTAGGCCATTCCAAGACATTTAAATGTTTCCCCTTAAACCACTCGAGTGTTGCTTTAGCAGTATGCTTAGGGTCATTGTCCTGCTGGAAGGATTGTCCCGTCCCAGTCTCAAATCTCTGGAAGACTGAAACAGGTTTCCCTCAAGAATCTCCCTCTATTTAGCGCCATCCATCATTCCTTCAATTCTGACCAGTTTCCCAGTCCCTGCCAATGAAAAATTGCTGCCACCACCATGCTTCACTGTGGGAATGGTGTTCTCGGGGTGATGAGAGGTGTTGGGTTTGCGCCAGACATAGCGTTTTCCTTGATGGCCAAAAAGCTAGATTTTAGTCTCATCTGACCAGAGAACCTTCTTCCATATACTACCGTTCAAAAGTTTGGGGTCACTTAGCAATTTCCTTGTTTTCCATGAAAACATACATTAAATGAGTTTGAATAGGAAATGTGGTCATTGACAAGGTTAGAAATAATGATTTTTAATAGAAATAATAATTGTGTCCTTCAAACTTTGCTTTCGTCAAATAATCCTCCATTTGCAGCAATTACAGCCTTGTAAATGGCTTGATGGGCACTTCTTACGTACCATACGGTCAAGCTGCTCCCACAACAGCTCAATAGGGTTGAGATCCGTTGACTGTGCAGGCCACTCCATTATAGACAGAATACCAGCTGACTGCTTCTTCCCTAAATAGTTATTGCATAGTTTGGAGCTGTGCTTTGGGTCATTGTCCTGTTGTAGGAGGAAATTGGCTCCAATCAAGCGCCATCCACAGGGTATGGCACAGCATTGCAAAATGGAGTGATTGCCTTCCTTCAAGATCCCTTTTACCCTGTACAAATCTCCCACTCTACCACCACCAAAGCACCCCCAGACCATCACATTGCCTCCACCATGCTTGACAGATGGCATCAAGCATTCCTCCAGCATCTTTTCATTTGGTCTACGTTTCACAAATGTTCTTCTTTGTGATCCGAACACCTCAAACTTCGATTCGTCTGTCCATAACACTTTTTTCCAATCTTCCTCTGTCCAGTGTCTGTGTTCTTTTGCCCATCTTAATCTTTTATTTTTATTGGCCAGTCTGAGACATGGCTTTTTCTTTGCAACTCTGCCTAGAAGGTCAGCATCCCGGAGTCGCCTCTTCACTGTTGACGTTGAGGCTGGTGTTTTGCGGGTACTATTTAATGAAGCTGCCAGTTGAGGACCTGTGAGGTGTCTGTTTCTCAAACTAGACACTCTAATGTAATTGTCCTCTTGCTCAGTTGTGCACCGGGGCCTCCCACTCCTCTTTCTATTCTGGTTAGAGCCAGTTTGCGCTGTTCTGAAACAAGTATTTTTTTTCATTTAACTTCACCAATTTGGACTATTTTGTGTATGTCCATTACATTAAATCCAAATAAAAATCAATTTAAATTACAGGTTGTAATGCAACAAAACAGGAAAAACGTCAAGGGGGATGAATACTTTTGCAAGTACATAAATAAGAGACCAAAAATGCAAACATCTGCAATCTCAAACTTCAGTCAGGCTAAAGCAAATCCTCAAAGTATTTGAAAGATTTCATATAGTACTTGAACCCAGGTCTGAACAGGTCAGGACGGTAGGCTACTCTAGGCCAGGGAGGGTACCTTTCGTAAAGAGGAGCGCGCAGGGAGAGCTGGAGGGAGGTCGCTGATCTGGTGGTGGAAAGCATCAAAGTGCATGGAGAAGTGTCCTACAGAGGGAGACACAGTAGGACAGAACAACGGATTGGTTGGTTGGAAATATACAGAACTAAACCAGAGAGAGAGAGAAAGGGGTGGTGTAGAGACATAGAGAGAAAGAGAGAAAGAATGAGAGAGAGAGAGAAAAAGAGAAAGAAAGAAAGTGAGAAGGGGTGGAGTAGAGAAAGAAAGAAAGATCTGGAGAAGGATAAACAGGCCTCTGCACTAGGCTACAGAACAGTCCACTTGAGAGGGTCAGGTAGGCTCAGGGTTGGTGGGTTGATGGAGGGGAGAGGATCAGGTAGGATCAGGGTTGGTGGGTAGATGGAGGGGAGAGGATCAGGTAGGATCAGGGTTGGTGGGTTGATGGAGGGGAGAGGATCAGGTAGGCTCAGGGTTGGTGGGTTGATGGAGGGGAGAGGATCAGGTAGGATCAGGGTTGGTGGGTAGATGGAGAGGATCAGGTAGGATCAGGGTTGGTGGGTTGATGGAGGGGAGAGGATCAGGTAGGATCAGGGTTGGTGGGTTGATGGAGGGGAGAGGATCAGGTAGGATCAGGGTTGGTGGGTTGATGGAGGGGAGAGGATCAGGTAGGATCAGGGTTGGTGGGTTGATGGAGGGGAGAGGATCAGGTAGGATCAGGGTTGGTGGGTTGATGGAGGGGAGAGGATCAGGTAGGATCGGGGTTGGTGGGTAGATGGAGGGGAGAGGATCAGGTAGGATCAGGGTTGGTGGGTAGTTGGAGGGGAGAGGATCAGGTAGGATCAGGGTTGTGGTGGAGGAGGGTAAACACCTTTTTATTTTGTGCATAGCGTTAAAATAGACTAATTATGCTAAATTAGCGTTGTTGTCTAATTTACTTGCCGCTCATAAGGATAGGATGAAACAGGACTGGTTCTCTCTAACAGACATACATCCCTGGATAGGATGAAACAGGACTGGTTCTCTCTAACAGACATACATCCCTGGATAGGATGAAACAGGACTGGTTCTCTATAACAGAGACATACATCCCTGGATAGGATGAAACAGGACTGGTTCTCTCTAACAGACATACATCCCTGGATAGGATGAAACTGGACTGGTTCTCTATAACAGAGACATACATCCCTGGATAGGATGAAACAGGACTGGTTCTCTCTAACAGACATACATCCCTGGATAGGATGAAACAGGACTGGTTCTCTCTAACAGACATACATCCCTGGATAGGATGAAACAGGACTGGTTCTCTCTAACAGACATACATCCCTGGATAGGATGAAACAGGACTGGTTCTCTATAACAGATACATACATCCCTGGATAGGATGAAACAGGACTGGTTCTCTCTAACAGACATACATCCCTGGATAGGATGAAACAGGACTGGTTCTCTCTAACAGACATACATCCCTGGATAGGATGAAACAGGACTGGTTCTCTCTAACAGACATACATCCCTGGATAGGATGAAACAGGACTGGTTCTCTCTAACAGACATACATGGACAAAGAAGAGCTACACTGAGATCAACGGTGGAAAGAGGTAAAGTTGAATAATTCCTTAAAGATCTATTGGAATCAGATGTTCCCATAAAACTCCAATAAAATGCCACCAAACTGCACCATCAACTCCAACCAGGGTTGGGGTCAATTCCATTTAAATTCCATTCAATTCAGGAAGTACAAAGACATTCCAGTTGCAGTGGAATTGAAACAATATGCACCTGTGAGTGCTGATCACAAAGGCCATGTCATGGTTTACAACAGATTACTATGGTTACCATCACATCACATACACACACACACACACACACACACACATACAGTACATGACCACTTACACACAAACCAATATCAGTAACAATGGGAATACACTACATGACCAAAAGTATGTGGACACCTGCTCGTCAAACATCTCATTCCAAAACCATGGGCATTAATATGGAGTTTTTTTCCCCCCTGTGCTGCTATAACAGCCTCCACTCTTCTGGGAATGCGTTCCACTAGATGTTGGAACATGTGCTGCGGGGACTTGCTTCCATTCAGCCACAAGAGCATTAGTGAGGTCAAGTTCTTCCACACCGATCTTGACAAACCATTTCTGTACGGACCTCGCTTTGTGCACGGGGGCATTGTCATGCCTGGTTGTAGAGGATGCCTGGTTGTTCTTTAAAAGTAATTTCCTCTCAATCTTAAATAAACATGCCCCATTCAAAAAATACAGAACTAAGAACAGATATAGCCCCTGGTTCTCCTCAGACTTGACTGCCCTTGACCAGCACAAAAACATCCTGTGGCGTACTGCATTAGCATCAAATAGCCCCCGCGATATGCAACTTTTCAGGGAAGTTAGGAACCAATATATGTCATGCTAAAACAAGAAAGGGCCTTCCCCAAACTATAGCCACAAAGTTGGAACCACAGAATCGTCTAGAATGTCATTGTATGCTGTAGCGTTAAGATTTCCCTTCAATAGAACTAAGGGGCCTAGCCCGAACCATAAAAAACTGCCCCAGACCATTATTCCTCTTCCACCAAACTTTACAGTTGGCACTATGCACTGGGGCAGGTAGCGTTCTCCTTGCATCCGCCAAACCCAGATTCATCCGTCGGCTTGCCAGATGGTGAAGCGTGATTCTTCACTCCAGAGAACGTGTTTCCACTGCTCCAGAGTCCAATGGCGGCGAGCTTTACACCACTCCAGCCGACGCTTTACACCACTCCAGCCGACGCTTTACACCACTCCAGCCGACGCTTCACACCACTCCAGCCGACGCTTTACACCACTCCAGCCGACGCTTTACACCACTCCAGCCGACGCTTTACACCACTCCAGCCGACGCTTTACACCACTCCAGCCGACGCTTTACACCACTCCAGCCGACGCTTTACACCACTCCAGCCGACGCTTTACACCACTCCAGCCGACGCTTTACACCACTCCAGCCGACGCTTTACACCACTCCAGCCGACGCTTTACACCACTCCAGCCGACGCTTCACACCACTCCAGCCGACGCTTCACATTGCGCATCTGTGCAGCTGCTTGGCCATGGAAACCCATTTCACGACGCTCCCGACGAAACAGTTCTTGTGCTGACGTTGCTTCAAGAGGCAGTTTGGAACTCGGTAGTGAGTGTTGCAACCGAGGACAGATGATTTTTACGCGCTACGCGCTTCAGCACTCGGTGGTCCCGTTCTGTGAGCTTGTGCGGCCTACCACTTCGCGGCTGATGTTGCCCCTAGACGTTTCCACTTCACAATACCAACACATACAGTTGACCAGGGCAGCTCTAGCAGGGCAGAAATTTGACTTGTTGGAAAGGTGGCATCCTATGACGGTGCCACGTTGAAAGTCACAGAGCTCTTCAGTAAGGCCATTCTACTGCCAATGTTTGTCTATGGAGATTGCATGGCTGTGTGCTCGTTTTTATACACCTGTCAGCAACGGGTGTGGCTGAAAAAGCCAAATACACTAATTTGACGGGGTGTCCACATACTTCTGTATATATGGTGATGGAAAAATATCTCAACAACCCTTACATTACTGTTCTGCCTCAGTGTAGCTGAACTATATAGGGGGTGTTGGATAAAGACATGCCGTGTGGTGTTTGCCATTTCCTTCTTTATTCATCGTGTTTGTTGTTCTCTATAGGGGTCTTGCATGCCAATGTAAGGCACAACACAATGCAAAAAAACGCTTGACCGTATTCTGTTAGAGATCAGGTTTCGGTGAACCGTCTGCCACCTTACCATGGGATGTGGTTCACTAAAACCGCCTCTGTTACTCATGTAAAGTACTCACCGTGGGGCAGGCTGCGGGGAGGGACAGGGGGGGGCATCACACTCCCAACGTGGCTGGACAGGAACGGCAACACCTCCCTTGTACCACTGTCCAGACTCCAGCTGCTGGGGGTGGTCAGGACTGGAGGGGAGCCAGGTAATGTTAATACTCCACTCTACTGTTCACACTAACAGTAAGCTGCTGGGGGTGGTCAGGACTGGAGGGGAGCCAGGTAATGTTAATACTCCACTCTACTGTTCACACTAACAGTAAGCTGCTGGGGGTGGTCAGGACTGGAGGGGAGCCAGGTAATGTTAATACTCCACTCTACTGTTCACACTAACAGTAAGCTGCTGGGGGTGGTCAGGACTGGAGGGGAGCCAGGTAATGTTAATACTCCACTCTACTGTTCACACTAACAGTAAGCTGCTGGGGGTGGTCAGGACTGGAGGGGAGCCAGGTAATGTTAATACTCCACTCTACTGTTCACACTAACAGTAAGCTGCTGGGGGTGGTCAGGACTGGAGGGGAGCGAGGTAATGTTAATACTCCACTCTACTGTTCACACTAACAGTAAGCTGCTGGGGGTGGTCAAGACTGGAGGGGAGCGAGGTAATGTTAATACTCCACTCTACTGTTCACACTAACAGTAAGCTGCTGGGGGTGGTCAGGACTGGAGGGGAGCCAGGTAATGTTAATACTCCACTCTACTGTTCACACTAACAGTAAGCTGCTGGGGGTGGTCAGGACTGGAGGGGAGCGAGGTAATGTTAATACTCCACTCTACTGTTCACACTAACAGTAAGCTGCTGGGGGTGGTCAGGACTGGAGGGGAGCCAGGTAATGTTAATACTCCACTCTACTGTTCACACTAACAGTAAGCTGCTGGGGGTGGTCAGGACTGGAGGGGAGCGAGGTAATGTTAATACTCCACTCTACTGTTCACACTAACAGTAAGCTGCTGGGGGGTGGTCAAGACTGGAGAGTTACACACCAGATATTAACACAACCACTCCACTCCATTCTACACTCAGCCAGCAACAGTTCATTTGGCTTTCTGATTCATAGGGTGTTTTATGTTTAATTAAAGTAATAGTACATTTATTATTGGCAGATTCATCATCATCGACATCATCAGCATCATAATCATCGTCATTGTAGTCGTCGTCATCATCATTATAATCAACTTAATCATCATTACTGTTTTGATTTTTGCACGATTTAAGACAGCAATGTTAGTTATATTAGTGCGGTCAACGTACTGTATTTGGGGGGCTTAATATGTATCGTTCAAATGGTTTATGCTGACTTACAGGAACGACCAATTACACATCAGTGTACCACAAAGTAAAGGAGAAATGCACAAGAGATGGTTACTACGTTCTATAAACTCCGAGGCTTTATACCAAAGGGCTGTAGTCATAGCAACAGGCTGGTGTTGATAGATGGAGCAGCTCTCTACCAATGATCCACAGTGGGACATCTACAGACAGTGGACTAAACTAGCTAAAGTATTAGGAGGGTCTGTGGACTGACCGCTGACTGACTCAACAGATAAAACAGAGTACTTATGTTCTCAACGGGATTGAAAAATAACAAAGACATTGGGGAAAATTAGGACAGACTTCCACCCTTTTAACATACTGAGTCCAGCCAAACCAAGCTGGACTGAGCTGGTCTGGTTACCTATCCATTAATGAGTCCAGCCAAACCAAGCTGGACTGAGCTGGTCTGGTTACCTATCCACCAGTTGCTGGAAAGGACAATGTGAAAAGAAAATATTTGAGCCAGTCCAGTATAGTTTGGTTCTGCAGTCCAGTATAGTTTGGTTCTACAGAACAGCATAGTTTGGTTCTACAGAACAGTATAGTTTGGGTCTACAGAACAGTACAGTTTGGGTCTACAGAACAGTATAGTTTGAGACTATAGGAGACTATAACATGTAAGTCGCTCTGGATAAGAGCGTCTGCTAAATGACGTAAATGTAAATGTAAAATAACAGACTATAACAGACTATAACAGACTATAACAGACTATAACAGACTATAGGAGACTATAACAGACTATAGGAGACTATAACAGACTATTACAGACTATAGGAGACTATAACAGACTATAACAGACTATAAAAGACTATAGGAGACAATAACAGACAATATGAGACTATATGAGACAATAACAGACTATAGGAGACTATAACAGACTATAGGAGACTATAACAGACTATTACAGACTATAGGAGACTATAACAGACTATAACAGACTATAGGAGACTATAACAGACTATAGGAGACTATAACAGACTATAGGAGACTATAACAGACTATAAGAGACTATAACAGACTATAGGAGACTATAACAGACTATAACAGACTATAACAGACTATAGGAGACTATTACAGACTATAACAGACTATAACAGACTATAACAGACTATAGGAGACTATAACAGACTATAGGAGACTATAACAGACTATAGGAGACTATAACAGACTATAACAGACTATAGGAGACTATAACAGACTATAGGAGACTATAACAGACTATAACAGACTATAACAGACTATAACAGACTATAGGAGACTATAACAGACTATAACAGACTATAGGAGACTATAACAGACTATAACAGACTATAACAGACTATAACAGACTATAACAGACTATAGGAGACTATAGGAGACTATAACAGAATATAGGAGACTATAACAGACTATTACAGACTATAACATACTATAGGAGACTATAACAGACTATAGGAGACTATAGGAGACTATAACAGACTATAACAGACTATAGGAGACTATATGAGACTATAACAGACTATAGGAGACTATAACAGACTATAGGAGACTATAACAGACTATTACAGACTATAACAGACTATAACAGACTATAGGAGACTATAGGAGACTACAGGAGACTACAGGAGACTATAACATACTATAGGAGACTATAACAGACTATAACAGACTATAACAGACTATAACAGACTATAGGAGACTATAAAAGACTATAACAGACTATAGGAGACTATAACAGACTATAATAGACTATAGGAGACTATTACAGACTATAACAGACTATAACAGACTATAACAGACTATAGGAGACTATAACATACTATAACAGACTATAACAGACTATAACAGACTATAACAGACTATAACAGGCTATAACAGACTATAACAGACTATAGGAGACTATAACAGACTATAACAGACTATAGGAGACTACAACAGACTATAACAGACTATAGGAGACTATAGGAGACTATAACAGACTATAGGAGACTATAACAGACTATAACAGACTATAACAGACTATAGGAGACTATAACAGACTATAACGGGCTATAGGAGACTATAAAATACTATAACAGACTATAACAGACTATAACAGACTCTAACAGACTCTAGGAGACTATAACAGACTATAACAGACTATAACAGACTATAACAGACTATAACAGACTATAAAAATAAAATAAATAAAAAATAGGAGACTATAACAGACTATAACAGACTATAGGAGACTATAACAGACTATAAAAGACTATAGGAGACTATAGGAGACTATAACAGACTATAGGATACTATAACAGACTATAGGAGACTATAACAGACTATAACAGACTATAGGAGACTATATGAGACTATAACAGACTATAGGATACTATAACAGACTATAGGAGACTATAACAGACTATTACAGACTATTACAGACTATAACAGACTATAACAGACTATAACAGAATATAGGAGACTATAGGAGACTACAGGAGACTATAACAGACTATAGGAGACTATAACAGACTATAACAGACTATAACAGACTATAACAGACTATAGGAGACTATAACAGACTATAACAGACTATAGGAGACTATAACAGACTATAACAGACTATAGGAGACTATTACAGACTATAACAGACTATAACAGACTATAACAGACTATAGGAGACTATAACATACTATAACAGACTATAACAGACTATAACAGACTATAACAGACTATAACAGACTATAGGAGACTATAGCAGACTATAACAGACTATAGGAGACTACAACAGACTATAACAGACTATAGGAGACTATAGGAGACTATAACAGACTATAGGAGACTATAACAGACTATAACAGACTATAGGAGACTATAACAGACTATAACGGGCTATAGGAGACTATAACATACTATAACAGACTATAACAGACTATAACAGACTATAACAGACTCTAGGAGACTATAACAGACTATAACAGACTATAACAGACTATAACAGACTATAGGAGACTATAACAGACTATAACAGACTATAGGAGACTATAACAGACTATAGGAGACTATAGGAGAATATAACAGACTATAACAGACTATAACAGACTATAACAGATAATAGGAGACTATAACAGACTATAACAGACTATAACAGACTATAACAGACTATAACAGACTATAACAGACTATAACAGACTATAACAGATAATAGGAGACTATAACAGATAATAGGAGACTATAACAGACTATAACAGACTATAGGAGACTATAACAGACCATAACAGACCATAACAGACTATAACATACTATATGAGACTATAACAGACTATAACAGACTATAGGAGACTATAGGAGACTATAACAGACTATAACAGACTATAGGAGACTATAACAGACTATAACAGACCATAACAGACTATAGCAGACTATAACAGACTATAGGAGACTATAACAGACTATAGGAGACTATAGGAGAATATAACAGACTATAACAGACTATAACAGACTATAACAGACTATAACAGACTATAGGAGACTATAGGAGACTATAACAGACTATAACGGGCTATAACGGACTATAACAGACTGAAACAGACTATAACAGACTATAACAGACTATAACAGACTATAACAGACTATAACAGACTATAACAGACTATAACAGACTATAACAGATAATAGGAGACTATAACAGATAATAGGAGACTATAACAGACTATAACAGACTATAACAGACTATAACAGACTATAGGAGACTATAACAGACCATAACAGACCATAACAGACTATAACATACTATATGAGACTATAACAGACTATAACAGACTATAGGAGACTATAGGAGACTATAACAGACTATAACAGACTATAGGAGACTATAACAGACTATAACAGACCATAACAGACTATAACAGACTATAACAGACTATAGGAGACTATAACAGACTATAGGAGACTATAGCAGACTATAACAGACTATAGGAGACTATAACAGACTATAACAGACTATAGGAGACTATAACAGACTATAGGAGACTATAGGAGAATATAACAGACTATAACAGACTATAACAGACTATAACAGACTATAACAGACTATAGGAGACTATAGGAGACTATAACAGACTATAACGGGCTATAACGGACTATAACAGACTGAAACAGACTATAACAGACTATAACAGACTATAACAGACTATAACAGACTGAAACAAACTATAACAGACTATAACAGACTATAGGAGACTATAACAGACTATAACAGACCATAACAGACTATAACAGACTATAACAGACTATAGGAGACTATAACAGACTATAGGAGACTATAACAGACTATAACAGACTATAGGAGACTATAACAGACTATAACAGACTATAGGAGACTATAACAGACTATAGGAGACTATAGGAGAATATAACAGACTATAACAGACTATAACAGACTATAACAGACTATAACAGACTATAGGAGACTATAGGAGACTATAACAGACTATAACGGGCTATAACGGACTATAACAGACTGAAACAGACTATAACAGACTATAACAGACTATAACAGACTATAACAGACTGAAACAAACTATAATAGACTAGAACATACTTTAGGAGACTTTAGGAGACTATAACAGACTACAGGAGACTATAACAGACTATAACAGACTATAGGAGACTATAACAGACTATAACAGACTATAGGAGACTATAACAGACTATAGGAGACTATAACAGACTATATGAGTCTATAACAGACTATAGGAGACTATAACAGACTATACAAGTATATAACAGACTATAGGAGTCTATAACAGACTATAGGAGACTATAACAGACTATAGGAGACTATAACAGACTATAGGAGACTATAACAGACTGAAACAGACTATAAAAGACAATAGGAGACTATAGGAGACTATTAGAGACTATAACAGACTATAACATACTATAGGAGACTATTATAGACTATTATAGAATATAACAGACTATAGGAGACTTTTAGAGACTATTACAGACTATAACAGACTATAGGATACTTTAGGAGACTATAACAGACTATAGGAGACTTTAGGAGACTATAACAGACTATAACAGACAATAACAGACTATAACAGACTATAACAGACTATAGGAGACTATAACAGACTATAACAGACTATAACAGACTATAACAGACTATAGGAGACTATAACAGACTGTAGGAGACTATAACAGACTATAACAAACTATAACAGACTATAGGAGACTATAACAGTCTATAACAGACTATAGGATACTTTAGGAGACTATAACAGACTGTAGGAGACTATAACAGACTATAACAAACTATAGGAGACTATAACAGACTATAACAGACTTAAACAGACTGATAGGCATCATACTGAGATAATAGACACGTCTACAGTACCTTTCTCTGCCACAGACAGGTTGGGGTCGCTGCAGGGCTTGCATGGACCAATCACCTGGTGGAACAACGCTCGCTGGAAGTTTGTTGGCTGGAGAAACAGAAAAGACATATCAGTCAACCAATAAATCTATCAACACATGTATTTATAAAGACTTTTTACATCAGCAGTCACAAAGTGCTTGTACAGTAACCTGGCCTAAAGCAAAAGGCAAAGAGGCCAGGTAATTCTACCTAGAAGGAAGAAACCTAGAGAGGAACCAGGCTCAGAGGGGAGGCCCTTCCTCCTCCGGCTGCACCGGGCAGTACATCATAACATTACACTAAAAGGATCAGGGTCCATATCCACAAAGTATCTCAAAGGGTGCTGATCTAGGATCAGGTCCCTCTGTCCACTGGATCTTATTCATTATGATCTTTAAAAGGTCAAAGTTATCCTAGATCAGCACTCCTATAATGAGACGAGATTGTGATAGAAGAAGAAGAGAGGAAATGGTTGGTTGGTCTACGGTACCTGTGCCTGTCCGTTCTCAGTGATGTTGGGGTACATGGCGGAGCTGGGTCTCTCACGGTGAGGAGGCAGCAGCATCAACATCTCACGGTTGTGCCGGTATTTGTCCGGCAGCGACGGGGAGCCTACCGCAGGGGGGAGGGGACACACAGGAGAACAGAGCATCAAGACTAGACATGAACACTAACAGAGACAGGAACGTCTCAGTTTCGATGCTCATTGCTAGGGCCCAGAGTTTTTCTTCATTTGCTCATGGCCAGGTCAAACCCAAGGGCTGAGTGAAAGTGCTAGTGGGTTTAGAGAGCAACTCCTAAGTGGATTCAGTGATAAACATTGTGTCATCGTCATCCAAAGGGCCAGAAATCTTTCCCTGACCAGCAGAAAAACTAGTCAATGAACTATTTACTAGGCTAGCCTCCACTGTGTATAACCTACCTCTGATGCTGTTGGGGGTGGAGTTCATCATCTGGGAGGGGGCTGAGTGGGTGGAGCTCAGGCTGGAGGATGAAGGACTTGGCTGAGTGAATAAAGAGAACAGAAACAGGAAATGAGCTAGAAGCCTCGTATTATACCTCCCCAAAGAAAGAGAACAGAAACAGGAAATGAGCTAGAAGCCTCGTCTTATACCTCCCCAAATAAATCCCCTGAGTGTCGAGTAAAAGAGCAGATGCAGAATTATTGTGGTGTTAACCAGTCACCACTTTATCTGGCATTGAAGGCAGAATCCTAATTTGACATATGTGCCCATAACTTCTTCTTAACAACTCTGGTGTCAATCATGCATTGACAATGAGACATTTTGTGCCAAATATTTGCACATTTTCATATCTCAAGTTAGGATTTTATATTTTGGGGGGCTCACATGGCTGAGAGTCCTGTCTGTGGGTACAGCGGGCACTGCCCTGGCGTGGAGACAGACCTGCATACGGTAGATGTCCTCGGGGTGTTCCCCCACCATGCCGTCCGTCAGGATCACCAGGTTACCCGTCTCGCTGGAGGTGTGAGAGGACAGTGAGGAGGACGAGAGGCGGACAGAACCCAGCAGATTCAGTGGACTGGGGGGAGAGAGAGGGAGGGTGGGGTGGGGGAGAGTGGAGGGTGGAGAGGAGGGACGGGTGTGAGGGAAGAGAGGGAGAAAGTGTGAATGAATGAAGTTGTGGTAGATGTGGAATGATGGTGTAGTGAGATGCAGAGAGAAACAAAGAGAAAGAAACACAGAGAGAGAGAGAGAGAGAGAGAGAGAGAGAGAGAGAGAGAGAGAGAGAGAGAGAGAGAGAGAGAGAGAGAGAGAGAGAGAGAGAGAGAGAGAGAGAGAGAGACAGGTGACAGGGCAGTGGAGGACGATACATGTTGGGTTTGTGTCGGGACTTGTGAGAACACTGAAATTACCATTGGGGGTCGAGGAGAAAGGCCGGGAGGGACCTTGGTAGAGGAACGGGATTGTGTTTGTGTGTATGTGTGTTATACATGTGTCTACCAATGTGTGTGTGTGTGTGTCTCTGTTATGCATGTGTGTGTGTGTGAGTGTGTGTGTGTGTGTGTCTCTGTTATGCATGTGTGTGTCAGTGTGTGTGTCTCTGTTATGCATGTGTGTGTCAGTGTGTGTGTGTGCCTGTGTGTTCGTGGCTGTCTGCATACCTGTGTGTTTGACCATACCTATGTGTGTGAACATACCTGTGTGTGTAACCATACCTGTGTGTGTAACCATACCTGTGTGTTTTGACCATACCTGTGTGTTTTGACCATACCTGTGTCTGTGACCATACCTGTGTGTTTTGACCATACCTGTGTGTGTGACCATACCTGTGTGTTTTGACCATACCTGTGTGTGTGACCATATCTGTGTGTTTTGACCATACCTGTATGTTTTGACCATACCTGTGTGTTTTGACCATACCTGTGTGTTTTGACCATACCTGTGTGTTTTGACCATATCTGTGTGTTTTGACCATACCTGTGTGTTTTGGCCATATCTGTGTGTTTTGACCATACCTGTGTGTTTTGACTATATCTGTGTGTTTTGATCATACCTGTGTGTTTTGACCATACCTGTGTGTTTTGACCATATCTGTGTGTTTTGACCATATCTGTGTGTTTTGACCATATCTGTGTGTTTTGACCATACCTGTGCCTGTGAATGACTTTGAAGCTCTCTGGGCTCATGGGGCTGTGGGTAGCCAGGATGCCTCTAGGGATGCAGGCAGGACTCAGCTTGTCCAGCCCCGGCAGACCCTGAAATGGACACAGAGGTTTCTCAATATGCATACTGTGAGTCTCATTGTGGAAAGGAGTTAGAAGTGTGTCATCCCTGTGAGGGGCTGGACAGGGGACAGCACAGACACACTCACACAGTGTGTCATCATAGCATGGAGCGATTTCAGTGCCAAAATACATTTTATTTGAATTCAATAATTTGTATTTAGTTATTGAATTTGAATTCAATATTTTTGAATTTGTAATGCACAAATTGAAACATTGAATTCATAAATTGAACTTTTATTTCATGTTTTGAAACTAAACCAAATAAATATCAGTATGAAAATGTATGCACTCACTAACTGTAAGTCGCTCTGGATAAGAGCGTCTGCTAAATGACTAAAATGTAAATGTAAAATGTAATATTGCATTCAGTTTTACAATTTAATTGAATATTCAAATTGAATATTTATACATTCAGTTTCAATATGGTAGATATAGCATTCATTTTCTGTGAAACTATCATTTCAAGTTTACCAAAGCTTCATATATTAAACTTCTCAGATTCAATTTTCAAATTAAATTCTCTAAATTCAGATTCAAAACCAGAGACAACATCCTGGTACTTTGCCAGCAAGGAAAGGTAGAAGAGAACAGATAGACTCAAAAACGCATTCTGTGTTAAACATGTTTCTGGCAGTTTCTGAAGCAATGTGGCATGTTGAATTGATCTTCTTCCTATGAATTTGGCTCTAGCATTCGAACCGTTTGGATGTGCGTGACACGTTAGAAGTGAGTGTGACAAAAACTGTCATTTGACCCCAATAGGAATATTTGTTCAATAGCCTTCTCATAGCCCTTCTAAGGATAGCTTTTCCACTCCCTATTGACTCTTGCCCTTGTGACTGACTGGGTTTGAACGGGGTTCCTGCATGTCACAAGACCGTGTTAGCCCACTTAGGAACCAGCCTGACAGAATAGCTGCCTAAATGACTTTTAGAAACAACTTCACCAGACAGTAGCGGATACAGGTACAAATGAGACATCTTAAAGAGATAGTGTGAGACTCTGGCAATTAAGCCCCTTTTTAATCTACTTAACCAGAGTCAGACGAACTCATGGACACCATTTTTATGTCTCTGTGTGCAGTTTGAAGGAAGTGGAAGGTCGTTTCTGGCACGATTGCTAACTAGCGTCAGCGCAATGACTGGCAGTCTATGCGATCAGCTAGCGTTTAACGCAATCAGTTGAAACTACCTTCAAATACGTTGAAACTGCCCTTCAAACTGCACACAGAGACATAAAAATGGTATCCATGAGTTCACTCGCTCTGATTAAGTGCAAAAAAAAGGGCTTACTTGCCAAAATCCCGCGTTACCCCTTTAAGAGATGCCTGAAAAAAGCCACTTACATAGAGACTGCTCCTCATCATCTGGAACTGATCTATTAGCTTCTTGTGCAGGGGACGCATTTCAGGGTGCACCAGCTTGTCATGGACCGCAAGCCCCACCCCCAGGATGTGAACCTACAACAGCAGATATTTGAACAAACAATTGCCAGGTTTCAACAAGTTACTTTACTCCAAAAAAACACTACTCAACCACAACACACTAGAATATGATGTAGTGCATTCACTGTTGACACAAAGAGACCCCACTAGGTAAGGCAGTTGGTAATGCTGCCATACCTGACCAGAGAAAACTCCAGTCTCTTGTTCTAGGTGTTTCGCTCACCTGTTCCTGCATGAGGTCTTTGAGAGAAGTGATCTTCTCTGTGTCCTCTGGGTGACTGCCGATGTACTCCTTATCAAAGAAGGCCTGGGGGGAGAGACAAGACCCAAAACAGGAAGTGATGAGACAGCCAGCGAATCGACAACCAACCAGAGTAGAGGCGCAGCCAAAACTTACAAGAACATTTCAGGAGATGGAAGTATGACTCTTGATAAACATTTTAGTTGTGTTTTTATTTTTATTTTTTAGGAATGACAGAGTGCAACCTATCATGCTGAATAGCTTTGGTGAGCAATGAAGAAGTATGTGAGAATTCATTCAGCCATGGTATCATTACCTCCTGGTATCTGGCGATGCCCCCGTTGACGGCAGCGTCGATGACCCCGTTGAGACACATGGACATCAGGTTGATGTTACCATGGAGCTGCTTCTGTTGGTACTGGCCAATCAGGGTCCGCAGCTCATGGTTCTTGTTCTCCACCACGTAGATGGCATTCTCCAGAGGACTCACCTCAATCTGGAAAACACAATAGAAGAAGAAGAAGAATGCAATAGGCAATTTACTTTCATGTTACATTACCTTATGCTACGTTATGCTATGTTATGTTATGCTACCCAATGCTACGTTATGTTACGTTATGCTATGTTATGTTACGTTATGCTACGGTATGCTACGTTATACTATGTTTTGCTATTTTATGTTATGTTATGCTATGTTACGTTATGCTACACTATGCTACATTATGCTACACTATGCAACATTACGTTACGTTATGCTACATTATGTTACATTATGTTACATTATGCTAAGTTATGCTACATTATGTTACGTTATGTTACGTTATGCTACACATCATCATTACAACATGTGACAGGTTTAACACGTATTTTCATCTGCTGTACAAAAGCAGGTCATTGGTAACACAGCGGCACTCATTTCGTCGTTAGTGTATAGCTGCATTTCCCAAACTCGATCCTGGGGACCCCAAGGGGTGCACATTTTGCTCTAGCACTACACAGCTGATTCAAATAATCAAAGGTTGATGATGAGTTTGGGAAACGCTGGTCTATAGTGTCACTCACCAGCTCTCTCTTCTCCACCTCAAACCAGCGGGAGATGCCAGGAAGAGGATGTGTGAGAATCAGTGTAGTCCTCTCGATCCACAAGCTCTTGAACTCGTTCTCTCTGTCTTTGGAGCCTTTGTGGAAGGGCCGGTCGTAGCGGAAGCGGCGCACGTTGTTGACCCGGTAGAAGCTCTTGATGCGGTCTGGAACCCGGTCCATCTGGAGAACGTTGACGTTCTCCGGTACCGCTGTCACAGCGTAGATCTGCAGGTCTGAGGGGTGGGGTGTCAAGGAACATAGCTTGGGTGGAAGGAAGGTTATTATTATTATTATTATTATTATTATTTATTTCTCCCCAATTTCGTGGTATCCAATTGGTAGTTACAGTCTTGTCCCATCGCTGCAACTCCCGCATGTACACGGGAGAGGCGAAGGTCGAGAGCCAACTGAGCCGCACTGCTTCTTGACACAATGCCCGCTTAACCCGGAAGCCAGCCGCACCAATGTGTCGGAGGAAACACCGTACACCTGGCGACCGTGTCAGCGTGCACTGCCCCCGGCCCGGTACAGGAGTCGCTAGTGCGCGATGGGACAAGAACATCCCTGCCGGCCAAACCCTCCGCTAACCTGGTCGGGAGGTAGGTTTTTGGGGGAAGGCACATAAGACCACATACACATTATGTACATACAAAAAGCACACACACACACGTACTAAAGCTCAGGTTTATTCTAGAAGGATACACTGGGCGTCACATTGTAAGATTGCCTCGTCTGGTTGATTGGGGTGCTGCATGGCAATGGCTTGTGGGAATTCTCCAAGCATCCTTTGCTGGAAGGCTTCTAGACGTTCATAGTCATGCCCACGGCAGACAAACTCCTTGTTCTGGTAGGGGACACATCCTGGGATGAGTAAGAACTAGAATATTCTGAACAGTATAATATTCGCGCTACACAATATGAGTCTCAATGAAGAACAGAATATTATTTATCTCACGCAATGGCATTCAGTGGCAAATTATAAGGACATTGATTGTATCTCAAATGACACCCTATTCCTTATGTGGTTCTGGGCAGAAATAGTGCACTATCTAGGGTAGGGAATAGAGTGTCATTTGGGAATTTTGCCTTTGTAGTAGGATTGACTTACTCCGGTCAGAACAGAAGTAGTTCACTACATAGGGAATAGGGTGTCATTTGGGATGTGCACTAAGTAAGTAGTGCACTATAAAGGGAATATGGTGTGATTTGCGGTCCTCTGTAGCTCAGCTGGTAGAGCATGGCGCTTGTAACGCCAAGGTAGTGGGTTCGATCCCCGGGACCACCCATACGCAAAAATGTATGCACGAATGACTTCGCTTCGGATAAAAGCGTCTGCTAAATGGCATATTATTATTATTGGGATGTGCACTAAGTAAGTAGTGCACTATAAAGGGAATATGGTGTGATTTGGGATGTTGCAGTAGGATTTACTCACTCTTAGGAAGAAGGGGAACTTGCGTCCGTAGAAGCCCACCCTGAAGAACTCTGGTTCTAGACGCTGCTGCTCCATGATGTTGTCATAGTACGCTGCCTCCATTTTCTGACAATACCAAACAAGAGCAACGATATTAATGTTCGAAGGCTGAATCCTACATTTCTGTGCAAATCTCCCTTTGACATCAATGAAGGATTTTGGTGAAAATCTGCATCATGAAAGTTCACAAACATCAGTCTTTTACACTATCTCCAGCATCTACATCTACTCACCCTTATCCAGCTGAGGCTTTGGTAGTCGTACAAGGTGTCATACTGGAAAGCCAGCTCTCTGCACAGCGGTATCCCATACTCCCAGCACTGAAGAAACACACAGTTCCGGATGTGAAAAATTGGATCAGTAATTAGTTTGTTTTCAATACGGGCAAATACTGCTACAGCTGTGGGTTCATGAGTTAATGGGTTGATTGATTTATTATGAGAGTAAACAGTTGATGACGGTTTAGTGTTCCGTTGTGTTCTTCCACCTACCTTGCCCTTGTTGAAGTAGTTGATGACCTTGCGACAGAGGCCCTCTTTGCGATGCCATTCGCTCTGGGCTGGGTAGTGGAGGAACTCCATTAGAGGCCTGTCCTCCCAGTGCAGCAGCTCCCAATACAACAGCAAGGTGAACGCAGCCTCTGTAGAGTTAACATACAGACATAGAGTGGTTATGCATCACAGTGAACAACATATAGCTGGGTAGTGGAGGAACGTCCTCAGTGCAGTAGCTCCCAGTGCAACAGCAGCAGTGAACTCAGCCTTCTCTACAACTATAGAAATAGAGTTACTAGAAGGGACATTCCCATTCAAGTCCAAGTTCTGTGATGTGTGGACCGGCGACCATATTGAGTGTACCTATGCAGATGTAGGATCTTAATTTGAGCCAGTTTGCTACAAGCAGGAAAATAATCCTGCAGCAAAAGGAAATGTGAATTATTATGTGGATTATAATTAATGGACATTTTTGTAGGGGCTGATACATTTTTCATTAGGGCAAATCAAGTCTGACATTTTAAAGTGAAAATGACCAACTTTAGAAGTCTTTTTAAACCTTGAATAAACTTCTCAGCAACAAAATAGTGGTAGTACAACTTAAGATCCTACATCTGTAGGAGTAAAGCATAGCAATGTTAAAAGTACAGGTTATTCCACAGGTAATGGATAGCATGCTCTTTTCCTTTGTGAGGGAATAGGTTTGTGTGTGGGTATCTTACCTGTGTAGTTCTCAGCCTGGAGGTGGATGTAGTATTACCTGTGTAGTTCTCAGCCTGGAGGTGGATGTAGTATTACCTGTGTAGTTCTCGGCCTGGAGGTGCATGTAGTATTACCTGTGTAGTTCTCAGCCTGGAGGTGCATGTAGTATTACCTGTGTAGTTCTCAGCCTGGAGGTGCATGTAGTATTACCTGTGTAGTTCTCAGCCTGGAGGTGGATGTAGTATTACCTGTGTAGTTCTCAGCCTGGAGTGCATGTAGTATTACCTGTGTAGTTCTCAGCCTGGAGGTGCATGTAGTATTACCTGTGTAGTTCTCAGCCTGGAGGTGCATGTAGTATTACCTGTGTAGTTCTCAGCCTGGAGGTGCATGTAGTATTACCTGTGTAGTTCTCAGCCTGGAGGTGCATGTAGTATTACCTGTGTAGTTCTCAGCCTGGAGGTGCATGCCACACAGCTTATGAATGTAGCGGATGTACATCTCCTCCTTGTTGATCTCTGACTTGTAGAAGTTCTAGGGACCAAACAGGCACAGTATAAGAAAAACAAGACAAATCCTGCAGCGCCTCTGCTATTTCTGTTCCACTTTCTCAGCTTGACACATGGACAGTTATGTTGTAATAGTTGGTGCAGATGAGGTATCTGTAGTCAGAGTCTGCGGTGTCTTACCAACAGGTTGACAGTACAGTATCCGTAGTCTGTCTGTGGTGTCTTACCAACAGGTTGACAGTACAGTATCCGTAGTCTGTCTGTGGTGTCTTACCAACAGGTTGACAGTACAGTATCTGTAGTCAGAGTCTGCAGTGTCTTACCAACAGGTTGACAGTACAGTATCCGTAGTCTGTCTGTGGTGTCTTACCAACAGGTTGACAGTACAGCCAGAGTCTGCAGTGTCTTACCAACAGGTTGACAGTACAGTATCTGTAGTCAGTCTGCGGTGTCTTACCAACAGGTTGACAGTACAGTATCCGTAGTCTGTCTGTGGTGTCTTACCAACAGGTTGACAGTACAGTATCTGTAGTCAGTCTGCGGTGTCTTACCAACAGGTTGACAGTACAGTATCCGTAGTCTGTCTGTGGTGTCTTACCAACAGGTTGACAGTACAGTATCTGTAGTCAGTCTGTGGTGTCTTACCAGCAGGTTGACAGTGCAGCCAGAGTCCACAGTGTCTTACCAGCAGGTTGACAGTGCAGCCAGAGTCTACAGTGTCTTACCAGCAGGTTGACAGTGCAGCCAGAGTCTACAGTGTCTTACCAACAGGTTGACAGTACAGCCAGTCTTCTTGTTCTCTGTCTCGTCTCCTTTCATGCAGTCTCTAAACAGAGAGAAGAAGAAGACAACATCCAGTTATTTATTTACTGTGTGGAGAGCCTCCTGCTCTCATGTGCTGAATGAACTCTACCGTCTCTTAGCAGACGTGTCGGTATTACATGACAAGTGGGGACCTATCCAGTTCTACCTGTAGTCCAGCAGGCGTTCCATCAGCCGTGTGACAGAGGTGACGAAGGAGATCCCCGTCTCCCTCCACGTCTCCTGCTCGATCTTCTCCAGCAGGCTGGAAACAAAAGAAATGAAACAAACGCATGCCTTAATGAATACACCAAGGCTTGCATTGAGCGATGAACCTATAGACAATGTCAAGTGTCGGCAACACAGATTATACATCAATCAACAGACCAAGGTAAAGTTTGAGTGATGAATGCCATATCCACTTAGCAGTCCATCATTTGACAGGATCTAGAGAGGAATTAGTGGCAGTAGACGGTTAGAGGTGTGTTATCTTACCTGGGGTAAGGCCCAAAGAGCTGGGTTCTAATCCCCCACGCAGCAGAAAGAGAGCAACGCAAACACAACATTATAAAGGTAGGAGGTACAGAAACTATTATCATAAAAGTGCAGGTAGAAACCAACAGGTTAGAGCAAAAGACAGAAGCAAGAAAGGGCCAAGCATGCCTGTTGGGTGTTTGTGTGTGTGTAAGTGTGTCTGTGTGTGTGTGTGTGTGTGTGTGTGTGTGTGTGTGTGTGTGTGTGTGTGTGTGTGTGTGTGTACGTGTGTGTGTTTGAATATGTGTGTGTGCTTTATTCCTTAACTCACAGCAGGCTGAAGAGCTCGCGGTAGTTCTCATCTCCTTTCCCCTCAGACACCAGACTGTCTAGCTTGTCAATCAGCTCTGCCTCCACCTGGACACACACAAGTCAATTCAGGTGATGTTACAACAACATGTAAACCAGTGTTCTTCTACCATTGTATCTGCGGATCTTGAGTAGAGGCAGTGTAACCCTGACCTGATGAAATATAAGGTTTGAACCCTGACCTGATGAAATATAAGGTTTGAACCCTGACCTATAAGGTTTGAACCCTGACCTATATGGTTTGAACCCTGACCTATAAGGTTTGAACCCTGACCTATAAGGTTTGAACCCTGACCTATATGGTTTGAACCCTGACCTATAAGGTTTGAACCCTGACCTATAAGGTTTGAACCCTGACCTATAAGGTTTAAACCCTGACCTGTTTGAAGTTGCCATTCTTCCTCTGCTCCCAGTCCATCATGTCATGGAAGATGGGGATCATGATGCTCCTGACCTCCCCCTGAGGCACCAGGGTCACACCCAGGAACGGACCTATCATACCTGGGATGAAGTGGATCTTGTTGTCACCTGGACACGACAGGAAGAGGAGTCAGACTGTACATCAATCCAATACACAGGCTCTGATTCAATGCATATATTTGTGGTCTGACTAGAATGCTATGTGTGGCAGGAAAGCATGGCAAGATAATAGGTAAGCAGTTATCTATTCTACCCAATTGAAATTATGTTTGTGTTGCAATACTTCTTATCATCTTTAGAGGTCAGTATTGCAATAACATGGTAACAAAATGGTAAGGGAGAGTGTGTGTTTGAGAGATACACTATATATACAAAAGTATGTGGACAACCATTCAAATTAGTGGATTCAGCTATTTCAGCCACACCCGTTGCTGACAGGTGTATAAAATTGAGCACACAGCCGTGCAATCTCCATAGACAAACATTGGCAGTGGAATGGCCTTACTGAAGAGCTCAATGACTTTCAAAGTGGCACCGTCATAGGATGCCACCTTTCCAACAAGTCAGTTCATCAAATTTCTGCCCTGCTAGAGGTTCCCAAGTAATCTGTAAGTGCTGTTATTGTGAAGTGGAAACGTCTAGGACAGGGGTGTCAAACTTACGGCCCGCGGGCCGGATCAGGCCCGCAAACGGGTTTAATCCGGGCCGCGAGATGATTTTGAAAAAAAAAATGAAAAAAATAAAAAAAATTGTAAAGTATAAAAATGCGCTGCAATTTTTCAATAAAATAAACTGCTGTTCCAATTGCATCCACTGGATGGCGCAATAGCAATTGTGTTAAGCAAGCAAACTGTTTATACCGGGGCAGAGCAAGTAGGTCAAGCACGTGCAGCCAATGAGCTACTTTGTTTTGCCCGCGATATTTATTACGGCTTCTACTTTTAACATTATGTGCTTTGGCACCCTCATTGCCCCAATATGTCTCTGTCAAAAAAGAGAAAAGTGGACGCAGAGTGCAGAGTGTTCCAAGAAAAATGGTCATCCTATTTAATCACGGAATTGAATGGGAAAGCTGTATGTTTGGTGTGTTCAGAGCATGTTGCAGTGCTGAAAGAATATAACCTTCGTCGCCACTATGTGAGTCTTCATGCCGACAAATATGACAACTTTCAAGGACAGCGGAGATGAGAGAAGGTGAATGAACTGTTGGCGGGTCTGAAGAAACAGCAGTCTGTGTTTACTCACAGCCGAGACATCAGTGACGCTGCAGTGAAAGCTAGCTACCTCATTGCTAATGAAATCGCAGTGGCTTCAAAACCATTTAGTGAGGGTGAATTTGTAAAAACATGCATGATGAAGGCAGCGGAGATTGTGTGCCCTGAAAAGCGGCAGGCTTTTGCAAATATCAGCCTGACAAGAAACACAGTTGCAGACAGGATTTCCGATCTTTCAGTGGATTTGGACAGCCAGTTGAAGCAAAAAGTAAAGTCATTTATTGCGTTTTCGGTTGCAATTGATGAAAGCACGGACATTACAGATGTTGCACAACTGGCCATTTTCATCCGCGGAGTTGATGACACATTGACCGTCACCGAGGAGTTCGTGGAGTTGGTGCCGATGACAGATACAACGACAGCAGCTGATATTTTTATCGCACTCGTCGGCGCGCTGGACAGGGTCGGAGTGGACTGGTCCCGCGCTGTCAGCCTGGCTACAGATGGTGCGCCCTCAATGATCGGGAAAAAAGCAGGCGTTGTGACAAAGTTCAGAGAGAAAGTGCAATCTGCAAATGGAGGACGTGATTTTTTGACTTTTCACTGTATTTTGCACCAGGAGGCTTTGTGTTGCAAGTCATTAAAGATGGATAACGTCATGAAGGTGGTCATCCAAACTGTTAATTTCATCCGATCCAGAAGCCTGAATCACCGTCAGTTAGACAGCCTTCTCAGAGAGAAAGACCACATCTATGGCCTGCCATACCACACTGAGGTAAGATTGTTAAGCCGAGGTGCTGTGCTGAGGCGTTTCTTTGATTTACGAGAAGAAATTGAACAGTGCATGGAAGAAAAGGGCAAACCAGTGTTAGAATTTCATTCCGCAGAATGGATGCAGGACCTTGCATTTATGGTGGATATTACAGAGCACCTGAATAACTTGAACAAACAGCTGCAAGGGCGCAACAAAGTTGTCACGCAGTATTATGACAGCATACGTTCTTTCAAGTTGAAGCTGTCATTGTGGGAGACGCAACTTGCCGGTGGTGATGCAGCTCACTTCCCCTGTCTGAAAAATGTGTGCGCGACCCAACATGTGGCAGACATGAAGCGGTTCAAAGATAAAATAACGGGGCTGTTACGGGAGTTTGAGCAACGCTTTCAGATTTATGTTTATATGTTTTTATGTTGATGTGCTATTGTTTTTAATTGATTTTATTTTATTTGTATATTTAACCTATTCTTGACTCTGTGGTTCTTGCACTTGTTTGGGGAACAGGATTTCATTATTTGTATCTACATTTCTGCCTGAGAAATGACACCCTGATATAGTTCTGTGATCTGTGAAACAGTTCTGTTAATCACTGAGGCATTGTGTGTTTGTGTGTTCTTTGTCCTCAGAACTTTCAAATAACTTGAGGTGTTTTATGATTAATAGTGATGTTGTGCTTTTGGACACTGTCCTCAGGCTCCAGCTTTATGTTTATATGTTTTTATGTTGATGTGCTATTGTTTTTAATTGATTTTATTTTATTTGTATATTTAACCTATTCTTGACTCTGTGGTTCTTGCACTTGTTTGGGGAACAGGATTTCATTATTTTTATCTACATTTCTGCCTGAGAAATGACACCCTGATATAGTTCTGTGATCTGTGAAACAGTTCTGTTAATCACTGAGGCATTGTGTGTTTGTGTGTTCTTTTTCTTTAGAATTTTCAAATAAACTTGACGTGTTTTATGATTAATAGTGATGTTGTGCTTGTACTATTTTGGACACACTGTCCTCAGGCTCCAGCTTTATGTTGTATGTTGATCGTATTAAAACAAAGAAAACAATATGAAGTTGTTGTTTTTAAGCTATATATACCATGATTTTTCCGGTCCGGCCCACTTGGGAATAGATTTTCCTCCATGTGGCCCCTGAGCTAAAATGAGTTTGACACCCCTGGTCTAGGAGCAACAACGGCTCAGCCGCAAAGTGGTAGGCCACACAAGCTCACAGAATGGGACAGCAGAGTGCTGAAGCGCGTAGCGTGTCAAAATTGTCTGTCCTCCGTTGCAACACTCACTACCGAGTTCCAAACTGCCTCTGGAAGCAATGTCAGCACAAGAACTGTTCGTCGGGATCTTCATGAAATGGGTTTCCATGGCCGAGCAGCCGCACACAAGCCTAAGATCACCATGCGCATTGCCAAGTGTTGGCTGGAGTGGTGTAAAGCTCGCCGCCATTGGAATCTGGAGCAGTGGAAACGCGTTCTCTGGAGTGATGAATCCTGCTTCACCAGTTGGCAGTCCGACGGATGAATCTGGGTTTGGTGGATGCCAGGAGAACACTAACTGCCCGAACGCATAGTGCTAACTGTAAAGTTTGGTGGAGGAGGAATAATGGTCTGGGGCTGATTTTCATGGTTCGGGCTAGGCCCCTTAGTTCTATTGAAGGGAAATCTTAACGCTACAGCATACAATGACATTCTAGACGATTCTGTGCTTCCAACTTTGTGGCAACAGTTTGGGGAAGGCCCTTTCCTGTTTTAGCATGACAATGCCCCCGTGCACAAAGCGAGGTCCATACAGAAATGGTTTGTTGAGATCAGTGTGGAAGAACTTGACCCCATCGAACACCTTTGGGATGAATTGGAACGCCGAATGTGAGCCAGGCCTAATCGCTCAACCTCAGTGCCCGACCTCACTAATGTTTTTGTGGCTGAATGGAAGCAAGTCTCCAAAGCAATGTTCCAACATCTAGTGGAAACCCTTCCCAGAAGAGTGGAGGCTGTTATAGCAGCAAAGGGGGGGACCAACTCCATATTATTGCCCATGATTTTGGAATGAGATGTTCGACGAGCAGTTGTCCACATACTTTTGGTCATGTAGTGTATAAATAGAGAGATAGAGACAGACAGACATACAGACAGACATACAGAATGATGGTGGGTATTCGCCAAAGTTCTGAATGAATGATGGTGGGTACCCCCCCACCACACAATAAATGTAAATGTCACCAAGTTTCCGGATGATTGTGGGTACTCACAAAGGTTCTGAATGAAGGTGGGTATTCACCAAGGTTCTGAATGATGGTGGATACTCACCAAGGTTCTGAATGATTGAGGGTATTCACCAAGATTCTGAATGATTGTGGGTACTCACCAATGTTCTGAATGATGGTGGGTACTCACCAAGGTTCTGAATGATGGTGGGTACTCACCAAAGTTCTGAATGATTGTGGGTACTCACCAAGGTTCTGAATGATGGTGGGTACTCACCAAGGTTCTGAATGATGGTGGGTACTCACCAAGGTTCTGAATGAAGGTGGGTACTCACCAAGGTTCTGAATGATGGTGGGTACTCACCAAGGTTCTGAATGATGGTGGGTACTCACCAAGGTTCTGAATGAAGGTGGGTACTCACCAAGGTTCTGAATGATGGTGGGTACTCACCAAGGTTCTGAATGATTGTGGGTACTCACCAAGGTTCTGAATGAAGGTGGGTACTCACCAAGGTTCTGCCACATGCTGAAGAGCTCGTAGGCCATCATCACCCTCATGTCACCATACCTAGCAACAGAACAACCGGTGCAGAGTCAGGTACAGAGATCTCCAGCTAAAGCACAGGGAACATGTAGAGGATATTCTATCTGTTGGTAATCCCACAGTTAACAGATGAGGAAATGTACTGAGATTGAAGAACATAATTCCTTAATGATCACAGAATGATGATGATCACAGATGTACAGATGTCTACACAATGTGTGCTTCAAGCGTGAGGGGAGTACAATGAAGCCTCATACTGAGCTGAAAAAAAAGTGTGTATGTGAGAAACAGGAAGTGAACAAGGCAATGTGAGAAACAGAAAGGAATAACACAAGACAGAAAGAAAGAAAGAAAAGAAAGAAAGAAAGAAAGAAAGAAAGAAAGAAAGAAAAAGATGAAGTAAGATAAGACAGAAAGACAATTAGACAGAAAGGGAGTGAGATGTGATAAAATAAGCCCTGGCTAAGTGGGAGAAGATAATCCAAGATTTAGCATGTTAGGATTATTGCCCGGGATGGGCTCAGCAGAGAGAGAGAGAGAGAGAGGAGAGAGAGAGGAGAGAGAGAGAGAGAGAGAGAGAGAGAAGAGAGAGGAGAGAGAGAGAGAGGAGAGAGAGAGAGAGAGAGAGAGAGAGAGAGAGAGAGAGAGAGAGAGAGAGAGAGAGAGAGAGAGAGAGAGAGAGAGAGAGAGAGAGAGAGAGAGAGAGAGAGAGAGAGAGAGACCCCCTGCCATTACACACCACACACACACACACGCACACACAGGCATCAGGCAGGCATCAGGCAGGCTAGCCTACAGACTGGTGCACGCAAGGCAAGCGTTGATCCAAACTCTACACGCAGTACAGCTCAGAAGTGTTGAAAGACCACTGGAAATCTGGTGTTCTGACTGTGTCCCAAATGGCACCCTATACCTTATTTAGTGCACTACTACCAAATGGGCCTTGGTCAAAAGTAGTGCACTATAAGGCAATAGGGTGCCATTTGGGATGTAATTATGGTGTCTCTATGGGAAACAGCTCCATACAGATGTAGGATCTTAATTTGATCAGCCTGTTGCAGGAGAACTTTCCTTCAATGCAGGACATTTTAAACTTGTAGTGTATTTGAGGTTGAAAATGACAGACAGAGAACGAGAGCCCGGAGAGAGAGGGAGACAGAGAGAGAGAGAGAGAGAGAGAGAGAGAGAGAGAGAGAGAGAGAGAGAGAGAGAGAGAGAGGAGAGAGAGAGAGAGAGAGAGAGAGAGAGAGAGAGAGAGAGAGGGAGCACAGAGTGAGAGGGAAGGGAGAACAGGAGCGTGTGAACCGGCACGGATAGAGAGATAACACATCCTGAGGTATTAAGGAAAGACTTTCTGAGGGCGTCTTAAAGTAAGTTTTGTCTGATACACTTGCTATCACTCTCACACTCTCAACATCACTGTCGACTTAAAAGTCTTTAAGAGAAAAATAGTCTTGCTCATCATGGTTGACAGATTAATTATGTGTTAATGGTGTTTGTCTGAACTAAGGTGTTCAACTGATGTGAGGATCATTGTCTCACATAATCTATATTATATGATTAAACCCAGAAACTTGGACAACCTGAACATTGGACAACCTGAACCTTGGACAACCTGAACATTAGACAACCTGAACCTTAAACAACCTGAACATTGGGCAACCTGAACCTTAGACAACCTGAACATTGGACAACCTGAACCTTGGACAACCTGAACCTTGGACAACTGGAACCTTGGACAACCGAAACCTTGGACAACCTGAACCTTAGACAACCTGAACCTTGGACAACCTAAACCTTGGACAACCTGAACATTGGACAACCTGAACTTGGACAACCTGAACATTGGACAACCTGAACCTTGGACACCTGAACCTTGGACAACCTGATCCTTGGACAACCTGAACCTTGGACAACCTGAACATTGGACAACCTGAACCTTGGACAACCTGAACCTTGGACAACCTGAATCTTGGACAACCTGAACCTTAGACAACCTGATCCTTGGACACCTGAACATTGGACAACCTGAACCTTGGACAACCTGAACATTGGGCAACCTGAACCTTGGACAACCTGAACATTGGGCAACCTGAACATTGGGCAACCTGAGAGCCACAAGTGGTCCTTCGAGCCGATCTTGACTCAGCGAATTAAAGTTCACCTAATCCTCCTTTACAAGCACTGTAGGTAGCTACTTTCCAGCAAACATTGTAGCTGCTGTGTACAGACAAAACAACATGCCTTTAAGATAAATAGTACATTATGTTGTATGAAAAGGTATGCACTCACTAACTGTAAGTTGCTCTGGATAGGAGCGTCTGCTAAATGACTAAAATGTAAAATGTTAGTGCGTTAGCAGCAACTCTGTGAGTAGTCTTACTTGTCCAACACTTTCTTCCTCTTGGCTGGGGTGATGCTCTCTAGTTGTAGGCTGGGCTGGTTGATGTAGAGAACAGCCAGACTGAAGTATGAGTTCCACACCTGGCCAGTGACACACACAGACCATACACATTAGCATAAAAAACAACAATTTGTAGGTCAAATAAAATAGTATTATATTAACACACATTCTTGGCACAACATTTTCATAATCTTTTCAACTACAATGTTTCTGTTTTTATGAGGTGTGTCATTTCTACTCTACCATTCATTACCGATTCAAATTGAGATTTGAAGCATTATGTAATCTACAAACTACTAAATTCTATCATTTATTTACCAGATGGTTCAATCCACTTAACATTCCTTTAAATAA
>NW_028156202.1:0-16493 GCF_964263955.1 Coregonus lavaretus | reverse complement strand
CTCTCTGTCTCTCTCTCTCTCTGTCTCTCTCTCTCTCTCTCTCTCTCTCTCTCTCTCTCTCTCTCTCTCTCTCTCTCTCTCTCTCTCTCTCTCTCTCTATCTCTCTCTCCCTCCCTCTCCATTCTCCAGATGTGCCTGCCTCTGGCCTGCTCTCTCTCTAGGAGGGTGTTGGACTCTGCTAGTTCTGCTCCATTAAGGAGCGCTGCAGAGAAACTCAGAAACTCAATGGTCCATAGATTCCGTCTCTCACAGTTGAAGTGTACCTATTACAAAAATTACAGACCTCTACATGCTTTGTAAGTAGGAAACCTGCAAAATCGGCAGTGTATCAAATACTTGTTCTCCCCACTGTATATATACATACACTACCGGTCAAAAGTTTTAGAACACCTACTCATTCAAGGGTTTTTCTTTATTTTTACTATTTTCTACATTGTAGAATAATAGTGAAGACATCAAAACTATGAAATAACACATATGGAATAATGTAGTAACCAAAAAAGTGTTAAGAATATAAAAATATACTTGAGATTCTTCATTCTTCTTCTTTGCTTTGATGACAGCTTTGCACACTCTTGGCATTCTCTCAACCAGCTTCATGAGGTAGTCACCTGGAATGCATTTCAATTAACAGCTGTGCCTTCTTAAAGTTAATTAGTGGAATGTATTTCCTTCTTAATGTGTTTGAGCCAATCACTTGTGTTGTGACAAGGTAGGGGGATATACAGAAGATAGCCCCAGTTCATCATTACTTTAAGACATGAAGGTCAGTCAATACGGAACATTTCAATAACTTTTAAAGTTTCTTCAAGTGCAGTCGCAAAAACCATCAAGCGCTATGATGAAACTGGCTCTCATGAGGACCGCCACAGGAATGGAAGATGCAGAGTTACCTCTGCTGCAGAGGATAAGTTCATTAGAGTTACCAGCCTCAGAAATTGCAGACCAAATACAGTGGGGGAAAAAAGTATTTAGTCAGCCACCAATTGTGCAAGTTCTCCCACTTAAAAAGATGAGAGAGGCCTGTAATTTTCATCATAGGTACACGTCAACTATGACAGACAAAATGAGAAAACAAAATCCAGAAAATCACATTGTAGGATTTTTAATGTATTTATTTGCAAATTATGGGGGAAAATAAGTATTTGGTCACCTACAAACAAGCAAGATTTCTGGCTCTCACAAACTTCTTCTTTAAGAGGCTCCTATGTCCTCCACTCGTTACCTGTATTAATGGCACCTGTTTGAACTTGTTATCAGTATAAAAGACACCTGTCCACAACCTCAAACAGTCACACTCCAAACTCCACTATGGCCAAGACCAAAGAGCTGTCAAAGGACACCAGAAACAAAATTGTAGACCTGCACCAGGCTGGGAAGACTGAATCTGCAATAGGTAAGCAGCTTGGTTTGAAGAAATCAACTGTGGGAGCAATTATTAGGAAATGGAAGACATACAAGACCACTGATAATCTCCCTCGATCTGGGGCTCCACGCAAGATCTCACCCCGTGGGGTCAAAATGATCACAAGAACGGTGAGCAAAAATCCCAGAACCACACGGGGGGACCTAGTGAATGACCTGCAGAGAGCTGGGACCAAAGTAACAAAGCCTACCATCAGTAACACACTACGCCGCCAGGGACTCAAATCCTGCAGTGAAAGACGTGTCCCCCTGCTTAAGCCAGTACATGTCCAGGCCTGTCTGAAGTTTGCTAGAGTGCATTTGGATGATCCAGAAGAGGATTGGGAGAATGTCATATGGTCAGATGAAACCAAAATATAACTTTTTGGTAAAAACTCAACTTGTCGTGTTTGGAGGACAAAGAATGCTGAGTTGCATCCAAAGAACACCATACCTACTGTGAAGCATGGGGGTGGAAACATCATGCTTTGGGGCTGTTTTTCTGCAAAGGGACCAGGACGACTGATCCGTGTAAAGGAAAGAATGAATGGGGCCATGTATCGTGAGATTTTGAGTGAAAACCTCCTTCCATCAGCAAGGGCATTGAAGATGAAACGTGGCTGGGTCTTTCAGCATGACAATGATCCCAAACACACTGCCCGGGCAACGAAGGAGTGGCTTCGTAAGAAGCATTTCAAGGTCCTGGAGTGGCCTAGCCAGTCTCCAGATCTCAACCCCATAGAAAATCTTTGGAGGGAGTTGAAAGTCCGTGTTGCCCAGCGACAGCCCCAAAACATCACTGCTTTAGAGGAGATCTGCATGGAGGAATGGGCCAAAATACCAGCAACAGTGTGTGAAAACCTTGTGAAGACTTACAGAAAACGTTTGACCTGTGTCATTGCCAACAAAGGGTATATAACAAAGTATTGAGAAACTTTTGTTATTGACCAAATTCTTATTTTCCACCATAATTAGCAAATAAATTCATTAAAAATCCTACAATGTGATTTTCTGGTTTTTTTATTCTCATTTTGTCTGTCATAGTTGACGTGTACCTATGATGAAAATTACAGGCCTCTCTCATCTTTTTAAGTGGGAGAACTTGCACAATTGGTAGCTGACTAAATACTTTTTTCCCCCACTGTAAATGCTTCACTGAGTTCAAGTAACAGACACACCTCAACATCAACTTCTCAGAATCAGGCCTTCATGGTCGAATTGTTGCAAAGAAACCACTACTAAAGGACACCAATAAGAAGAAGAGACTTGCTTGGGCCAAGAAACACGAGCAATGGACATTAGACCGGTGAAAATTTGTCCTTTGGTCTGGAGTCCAAATGTGAAATTTTTGGTTCCAACCGCGTGTCTTTGTGAGACATGGTGTGGGTGAACGGATGATCTCCGCATGTGTATTTCCCACTGTAAAGCATGGAGGAGGAGGTGTTATGGTGTGGGGTGCTTTGCTGATGACACTGTCTGTGATTTATTTAGAATTCAAGGCACACTTAACCAGCATGGCTACCACAGCATTCTGCAGCGAAACGCCATCCCATCTGGTTTGGGCTTAGTGGGACAATCATTTGTTTTTCAACAGGACAATGACCCAACACACCTCCAGGCTGTGTAAGGGCTATTTTACCAAGAAGGATAGTGATGGAGTGCTGAATCAGATGATCTGGCCTCCCACAATCCCCCGACCTCAGCCCAATTGAGATGGTTTGGGATGAGTCGGACCTCAGAGTGAAGGAAATGCAGCCTACAGTATGTGGGAACTCCTTCAAGACTGTTGGAAAAGCATTCCAGGTGAAGCTGGTTGAGAGAATGGCAAGCGTGTGCAAAGATGTCATCAAGCCAAAGGGTGGCTATTTGAAGAATCTCAAATATAAAATATATTTTGATTTGTTTAAAACTTTTTTGGTTACAACATGATTCCATATGTGTTATTTCATAGTTTGGATGTCTTCACTATTATTCTACAATGTAGAAATTAGTAAAAATGAAGAAAAACCCTTGAATAAATAGGTGTTCTAAAACTTTTGACCGGTAGTGTATATATATATATGTTGTTTTTTTTATATATACACATTTGCGAACATGTCTAAAAACCTGTTTTTGCTTTGTCATTATGGGGTGTGTAGATTGATGAGGGGGGAAAAACAATTTAATCCATTTTAGAATAAGGCTGTAATATAACAAAATGTGGAAAAAGTCAAGGGGTCTGAATACTTTCCGAATGCACTGTATCATTGAATTGTCGAGGGCACTAGAACAGTCTGCAGCACCCTGCCTCACCCTACTAGAATCTGAAGTCAAATGTCTACTGTTTGCTGATGATCTGGTGCTTCTGTCCCCAAATAAGGAGGGCCTACAGCAGCACCTAGATCTTCTGCACAGATTCTGTCAGACCTGGGCCCTGACAGTAAATCTCAGTAAGACAAAAATAATGGTGTTCCAAAAAAGGTCCAGTTGCCAGGACCACAAATACAAATTCCATCTAGACACCGTTGCCCTAGAGCACACAGAAAACTATACATACCTCGGCCTAAACATCAGCACCACAGGTAACTTCCACAAAGCTGTGAACGATCTGAGAGACAAGGCAAGAAGGGCTTTGTATGCGAAAACATCCTCTGTTTACAACGTAAAACACCAAATAATGCATGCAGAGCAGAATTAGGACAATTATGGCTAGTTATCAATATCCAGAAAAGAGCAATTCAATTCTACAACCACATAAAAATAAGTGATTCATAAACCTTCCATAACAAAGCGCTCACCTACAGAGAGATGAACTTGGAGAAGAGTCCCCTAAGCAAGCTGGTCCTGGGGCTCTGTTCACAAACACAATTAGACTGAACCAAATCATGAGAAAACATGAAAACACAATGGAAAGAATCAACAAAAAAACAGAGCAAACTAGAATGTTATTTGGCCCTAAACAGAGAGTACACAGTGGCAGAATACCTGACCAATGTGACTGACCCAGGACCCTGAAACCAGTTAAAGCCTCCAGACCAGCAGTCTGTTTCAGATAGAGAAGAGCAGGAGATCAGAACAGAGAATTCCAGTGTGTGTGCTGCGGCAGGCGGTGTGTGTGCTGCGGCAGGCGGTGTGTGTGTGTGTGTATTTGTGCGTGTGTGTGTGCTGTTTGAATTGAAAGGACAAGTCCCTTGGAGGATTATCCTATACCTACTACTTTAACACAGAGAGAGAAGAAGAGAAAAAATAAACCCAGAATCTGAATTCCCACCTCAGGTCCCAATTTTCAATGGTGAAAAGCCTGGATGATATATATATATATTTTTTTTTTTTTCTGTAATACCTGCATTGTGCTGGCTGCTGTATAATGCATGGAGAGTTAGGATGCATCCCAAATGGCACCCTATTTCCCACTACTGTTGACCAGGGCCCATTGACAGGAGCCCTAAGGGCCCCTGGTCTAAAGTAGTGCACTACATAGGAAATAGGGTTCCATTATGGGGGATAATAACACATACGGCTGGCTAAGCTCTTCTCAGTCTGTCCTCCTGCACCTATACGGCTGAATATATGAACATTACAATGTATTTCATCATTATGGATGGCAGGTACCCTAGCGGTTAGAGAAGCTAGCCAGCAACTGGAGGGTTGCCAGTTTGAATCCCAGGTCCAATGTGAGAAACGTGGCGCGAAGTGAGCTGGCAACCGGAGGGTTGCTGGTAGTAAATCCTAGATGCCATTGCCTGTCGTTGTGCCCTTGAGCAAGGCACTTAACTCTCCACAACAACAGCTCCCCGGGCACCCAGTGTGGCAGCCCCCCGCTCCTCTCCAAAGCCTCTGTGTGTGTTTTTCGGAGGGGTTGGGTTAAAAGCGGAAGTCAAATTTTCGTTTGGACCTGTGTGATCTTAATTTGAAATATAATAACATATTAAGCTGCCCTGCCTCATGGATATTTCTTGACCACTAAAACACAGCAGCTCCATCAGCATACTAACTTTACTACATACAGTTGAAGTCGGAAGTTTACATACACTTTGGTTGGAGTCATTAAAACTCGTTTTTCAACCACTCCACAAATTTCTTGTTAACAAACTATAGTTCTGGCAAGTCGGTTAGGACATCTACTTTGTGCATGACACAAGTAATTTGTCCAACTATTGTTTACAGACAGATTATTTCACTTATAATTCACTGTATCACAATTCCAGTGGGTTAGAAGTTTACATACACTAAGTTGACTGTGCCTTTAAACAGCTCGGAAAATTCCAGAAAATGATGACATGGCTTTAGAAGCTTCTGATAGGCTAATTGACATCATTTGAGTCAATTGGAGGTGTACTTGTGGATGTATTTCAAGGCCTACCTTCAAACTCAGTGCCTCTTTGCTTGACATCATGGGAAAATCAAAAGAAATCAGCCAAGACCTCAGAAAGAAAATTGTAGACCTCCACAAGTCTGGTTCATCCTTGGGAGCAATTTCCAAATGCCTGAAGGTACCACGTTCATCTGTACAAACAATAGTACGCAAGTATAAACACCATGGGACCAAGCAGCCGTCATACCGCTCAGGAAGGAGACACATTCTGTCTCCTAGAGATGAACGTACTTTGGTGCGAAAAGTGCAAATAAATCCCAGAACAACAGCAAAGGACCTTGTGAAGATGCTGAAGGAAACAGGTACAAATGTATCTATATCCACAGTAAAAATGAGTCCTATATCGACATAACCTGAAAGGCCGCTCAGCAAGGAAGAAGCCACTGCTCCAAAACCTCCATAAAAAAGCCAGACTACGGTTTGCAACTGCACATGGGGACAACATTTTTTGGAGAAATGTCCTCTGGTCTGATGAAACAAAAATAGAACTGTTTGGCCATAATGACCATTGTTATGTTTGGAGGAAAAATGGGGTGGCTTGCAAGCCAAAGAACACCATCCCAACCGTGAAGCACAGGGGTGGCAGCATCATGCTGTGGGGGTGCTTTGCTGCAGGAGGGACTGGTGCATTTCACAAAATAGATGGCATCATGAGGAAGGAAAATTATGTGGATATACTGAAGCAACATCTCAAGACATCAGTCAAGAAGTTAAAGCTTGGTAGCAAATGGGTCTTCCAAATGGACAATGACACCAAGCATACTTCCAAAGTTGTGGCAAAATGGTTTTAAGGACAACGCAATTCACCCAACTTATTGTGGGAAGCTTGTGGAAGGCTACCCGAAACGTTTGACCCAAGTTAAACAATTTAAAGGCAATGCTACCAAATACTAATTGAGTGTATGTAAACTTCTGACCCACTGGGAATGTGATGAAAGAAATAAAAGCTGAAATAAATCATTCTCTCTACTATTATTCTGACATTACACATTTTTAAAATAAAGTGGTGATCCTAACTGACCTAAGACAGGGATTTTTTACTAGGATTAAATGTCAGGAATTGTGAAAAACGGAGATTAAATGTGTTTGGCTAAGGTGTATGTAAACGTCCGACTTCAACTGTAGCTAGCTAGCTAGTAGGGAGAGGAGAGGAGAGGAGAGGAGAGGAGAGGAGAGGAGAGGAGAGGAGAGGAGAGGAGAGGAGAGGAGAGGAGCTGTCTTCTGAAGCTGTTTCTCACTATGTCCTCTTTCACCCCTCCTTCTTCTGAAGCCGTTTCTCACTATGTCCTCTTTCAAAGAGCCCATAGTACTCTGGTCAAAAGAAGTGCACTATGTAGGGAATAGGGTGCCATTCTCTGGTCAAAAGAAGTGCACTATATAGGGAATAGGGTGCCATTTGGGACACTTTCTTCTTCTAAAGCTGTTCCCTCCCCCTCTCTGTTCCCTCCCCCTCTCTGTTCCCTCCCCCTCTCTGTTCCTCCCTCCTCTCTGTTCCCTCCCCCTCTCTGTTCCCTCCCTCATCTCTGTTCCCTCCCCCTCTCTGTTCCCTCCCCCTCTCTGTTCCCTCCCTCCTCTCTGTTCCCTCCCCCTCTCTGTTCCCTCCCCCTCTCTGTTCCCTCCCTCCTCTCTGTTCCCTCCCCCTCTCTGTTCCCTCCCCCTCTCTGTTCCCACCTCCTCTCTGTTTCTCCCCCTCTCTGTTCCCTCCCCCTCTCTGTTCCCTCCCCCTCTCTGTTCCCTCCCTCCTCTCTGTTCCCTCCCCCTCTCTGTTCCTCCCTCCTCTCTGTTCCCTCCCCCTCTCTGTTCCCTCCCCCTCTCTGTTCCCTCCCCCTCTCTGTTCCCTCCCTCCTCTCTGTTCCCTCCCCCTCTCTGTTCCCTCCCCCTCTCTGTTCCCTCCCTCCTCTCTGTTCCCACCTCCTCTCTGTTTCTCCCCCTCTCTGTACCCTCCCCCTCTCTGTACCCTCCCCCTCTCTGTTCCCTCCCCCTCTCTGTTCCCTCCCTTCTCTCTGTTCCCTCCCCCTCGCTGTTCCCTCCCCCTCTCTGTTCCCTCCCCCTCTCTGTACCCTCCCCCTCTCTGTTCCCTCCCCCTCTCTGTTCCCTCCCTTCTCTCTGTTCCCTCCCCCTCTCTGTTCCCTCCCTCCTCTCTGTTCCCACCCCCTCTCTGTTCCCTCCCCCTCTCTGTTCCCTCCCTCCTCTCTGTTCCCACCTCCTCTCTGTTTCTCCCCCTCTCTGTTCCCTCCCCCTCTCTGTTTCCTCCCCCTCTCTGTTCCCTCCCCCTCTCTGTTCCCTCCCCCTCGCTGTTCCCTCCTCCTCTCCTCCACCAGAAGCAAAGAGAATGGCTTCGACAGGGAGGGCCCCCTGCACCTGGAGAACCCCAGTAAGAGAGCCTGTACGATCAGCCCGGCAGGCCAACGGTTCAGCCCGTCCAACGGTCCCCTCCCATACCAACCTAACGGCCTGGCCCATGGACACCCTACCCCGCCCCTGCCCCCACAGCATTTCCGGATGGACGACATGGCCATCGCACACCATTACAGAGACTCACCACACTACCGCCACCCCAACCACAACCACCGCGAGCTCAGAGAGAGACCACGGCCACTGGGTAAGGACGGTAGGAGAAGGGAGGAGAGGGGAGGGAGAGGGTTGGGGGAGGGAGGGGAGGGGGAGTGTTGGGGGAGGGAGGGGAGGGGAGGGGAGGTAGGAAAGAAAGAGGAGGAGGGGGAAGACTGACATGTTGACTAGACTAGACTAGACTAGGCGCGCGCATGCGTCCGTTGATTTTGTCCACCCACACCAGACGCGATCAGGACGCGCAGGTTGAAATATCAAAACGAACTCTGAACCAACTATATTCATTTGGGGACAGGTCGAAATGCATGGAACATTAATGGCAATTTAACTAGCTAGCTTGCTGTTGCTAGCTAATTTGTCCTGGGATATAAACATTGGGTTGTTATTTTACCTGAAATGCACGAGGTCCTCTACTCCGACAATTAATCCGCAGATAAAAGGATAAACAGAGTTTGTTTCTAGTAATCTCTCCTCCTTCAGGCTACTCAGATGCTCATTGACGCGCGCGAGCAGTTTGGATGCAATGATTGAATAACATGTATGTGTAAATTTAATTTTGCAACGCTTGCACACGTAACGCGAGCGGTGTGGTCAGCATGTGAGGAGCACAGAGGAGGAGAGGGAAGGGAGAGAGGGAGGAATGGAGGGTGAACGAGGGAAGAAACTGAAGCCAACACGGAGCAGAAAGAGGAACTGCCCCTCCCTACCTTCAGGCTCCAAGCCTACACCCCAACCCGAGCACTCCGTTCTGCCACCTCTGGTCACTTGGCCCTCCCACCCCTATGGGAGGGCAGCTCCCGCTCAGCCCAGTCCAAGCTCTTCTCTGTCTTGGCACCCCAATGGTTGAACCAGCTTCTCCCTGAAGCTAGAAATGCAGCGTCTCTGCCCATCTTCCAAAAGCACCTGAAACCCTACCTCTTCAAAGAGTATCTTTTTTTTTTTTTTTTTAGGGGGGATGGATCAGCTTAATATTGCAGATAGATTGTATCTTCTATCAATGTAATTGTCTGCATTACTTCCAATCCCCCATGTTTTTTTTATTTTTATATATATATATATATTTTTTTTTTTCAAAGAGTATCTTAAATAACCCCCTCCTCACCTCAGAAAAATGTACTTACTATGACTGTGAGATGTGGTTGTCCCAACTAGCTATCTTAAGATGAATGCACTAACTGTAAGTCGTTCTGGATAAGAGCATCTGCTAAATGACTAAGAGAGAGGGAGGGAGTTTGAGGGACAGAGGGAGTGAGGGTGTCAGCCACGGAGCTAATGAACGATGGACAAACCTGGGAGGAGAGAAGGAAGGAAGGAAGGAAGGAAGGAAGGAAGGAAGGAAGGAAGGAAGGAAGGAAGGAAGGAAGGAAGGAAGGAAGGAAGGAAGGAAGTAGAACACTCCTATCCCTAGTTCCATTGTTAGGGGACAGAGACACTGTTATCATCTAAAAATAAACTGATGCATTTTTATTGGCCAGCTCAAAAGTAGTGCATTGTATAAGGAATATTCAGTCTCATTTGGTACAAACATATTTTGTGATCTGTTCCACTTTCTTCTCTCTCATCGTTGATGAAGGAGCAGTGGAGAGAGGATGGAGGGAACAGTGGAGAGAGGATGGAGGGAACAGTGGAGCGAGGAGGGAGGGAACAGTGGAGAGAGGATGGAGGGAACAGTGGAGAGAGGATAAAGGGAACAGTGGAGAGAGGATGGAGGGAACAGTGGAGAGAGGATGGAGGGAACAGTGGAGAGAGGATGGAGGGAACAGTGGAGCGAGGAGGGAGGGAACAGTGGAGAAAGGAGGGAGGGAACAGTGGAGAGGGAAGAGAGGGCACTTGTATCTTGTTCCACAGACTTTGACTTTGTCTCTCTCTCTCTCTCTAGCTCTCTCTCTCTCTCTCTCTCTCTCTAGCTCTCTCTCTCTCTCTCTCTCTCTCTCTCTCTCTCTCTCTCTCTCTCTCTCTCTCTCTCTCTCTCTCTAGCTCTCTCTCCTCATTGATGAAGGGATGCAACTTACTTTACTTCTCTCTCTCCCTCCCCCTCTCCCCTGGTTGGTGAAGGGATGCACGGGGCTCGTCAGGAAGAGGTGATCGACCACCGGTTGACAGACAGAGAATGGGCGGAGGAGTGGAAGCACCTTGACCATGTAAGAAAAGTAATACCATTTTTATTACTCTACCAACTCTGCTGTACCTGTATCTCTGAGGCGTTATAGAGTATCTGTTTTACTGAAAACAGATGTAAATGTATTTGCATATGTGTTTGTGTTGAGGAATAACCACTGCACCAAGTGTGTGTTAGGAAGCTAAATACTGTATGTGCACGCAATTCATTTTTGCAGCATACAAAACCCCAGTGTACATACAAGTAACAGACAGAACTACATGCCCCAAGCATCAGGCAGGAGGCTTGGCTATGCACAGGTTACAGTGCAGGGTGAGAACGTGCCAATAAAGACTAATTTATACCATTTGTATGCACGCAAGAACACTAACACACAGTGGTGATCCTACATACTTGAGTCAAGAGTCTCCCGAGTGGCGCAGGGGTCTAAGGCACTGCATCGCAGTGCTAGCTGTGCCACTAGAGATCCTGGTTCGAATCCAGGCTCTGTCGTAGCCGGCCGTGACCGGGAGACCCATGGGGCGGCGCACAATTCGTTCAGGGGAGGGAATGGCCGGCAGGGATGTAGCTCAGTTGGTAGAGCATGGCGTTTGCAACGCCAGGGTTGTGGGTTCGATTCCCACGGGGGGCCAGTATGAAAAAAATAAAAAGATAATAATGTATGCACTCACTAACTGTAAGTCGCTCTGGATAAGAGCGTCTGCTAAATGACTAAAATGTAAATGTAAAAGTTTATAAGTGTAAGTCGCTCTGCATAAGAGCGTCCGCTAAATTACAAAAAATGTCGTATAATTTTTTACATTACATTTTAGTCATTTAGCAGACACTCTTATCCAGAGCGACTTACATGAGCGATTAGGGTTAAGTGCCTCGCTCAAGGGCACATCGACAGATTTTTCACCTAGTCGGCTCGGGGACTAGAACCAGCGACCTTTCGGTTACTGGCACAACACTCTTAACCACTGAGCTACCTGCCGCCTCTAGCGTTGCGTGTCTGCACGCGTCGAACTACCCGAGACGGCCATGGGTATTTCTAGTTGTTGCGTTGTGTACTGCACAGGGTATAAATGAGGCTTTATACGTGTTGTGTCCTTCACACACGTTGTGTACCTTCCCGCTCCTCAGCCGCTGAACTGATACAGTCTCTTCAGAAAGCAATCACACCCCTTGATTTTTTACACATTTTCTTATGTTACAAAGTGGGATAAAAATTGATTTTTAATTGTCCTTTTTTTGTCAATGATCTACACAAAATACTCTGTAATGTCCTAGTGGAAGAACATTTGTACTTTTTTTTTTTTTTTATGCACCATAAAGGTTCCCGCTTTCTTTAGCTACATACTGTATATTAACGTTGACTATTTTTAGCACTTTTCTGGGATACTTCATTGTTTTCATTACAGCTTAAAGGCTTCATAAACCTTCATAATGCCTTCATAAAGCCTCCATAAATATGTTACAAAGCATCTATAACCGTATGTCATGCTTTATAAAGGGTTCATAAATGTGGCATAACCGTGTGACATAATCACCAATGTCAGATGTGACATAACCCACTATGTCGAATATGACATAAACATGTGCTTTAGGAAGGGTGACATGTTGTGCTGAAGAATGGCATAGGTTCTAAGTAATGTTAGTCACTTTTAGCCCTCCACAACTGGCTACATGACTGTTGCAGCTCTGTGAGTGTAACTTTTATTAACAATTTTGATATCTTCTGGAAACAAAAGCTTGTTTTATAAGGAGGATGGGATCCACCTAAATCATTTGGGTTCATGGATCCTTTCACAGCATTATAAGGCTGCGTTGAGACAATTACTTATCAATGACCCAAGCCCAGCACAGTTAATCTCTACCATTTTGTCGCTGAGTGGTCATAATGCTTCAGCAAATGTACATTATACCATGGGCGTTGGTAGACACAATATAAGTAACCTAACGTATGCCCCTCTAACTGTCCTGAATGCCTCTGCTGATCCTACAGCTATTGGATGCAGTAATCATGTGCCTATGAACCAGAGTTATACTGTTAGCACTGAGGTGGTGTGCCCTAGTCGGAAGTCCACTGTGTGCAGCTCACCCTGCACTAACATAAATAACATGAGCATGTCTACTTCTGCTAAGCTTCCCAGTAAAGCAATGAAAACAATCAAGCATCCCAGAAAAGTGCTAAAAATAGCCAACGTTAACATATGTAGCTAAAGAAACAATCATTTGCTAGTAACAGATGACATTCATATTCTGTCTATCTCTAAAACTTACTTAGATAATACCTTTGATGATACAGTAGTAGCAATTCAAGGTTATAACATTTACAGAAAATACAGAAATGCCAACGGTGGAGGTGTTGCTGTTTATATTATTGATATTGAGGATCTCTAATAGCTCCTGTATCTCAGTTGGTAGAGCATGGCGCTTGCAACGCCAGGGTGGTGGGTTCGATTCCCACGGGGGGCCAGTATGAAAAATGTATGCACTCACTAACTGTAAGTCGCTCTGGATAAGAGCATCTGCTAAATGACTAAAATGTCTATGTTAAATACTGTTGAAATAATATGGCTACAGGTTCATCTTTCTCACCTAAAGCCCATTCTGGTGGGAAGCTAATATTGCCACTCCTATTTGCCATATCGTCAATCTAAGCCTACTAGAAAGTGTGTGCCCTCGGGCCTGGAGGGAAGCAAAAGTAATTCCGCTACCTAAGAATTGTAAAGCCCCCTTTACTGGCTCAAATAGCCGTATGCGGATGACTCAACACTATACACGTCAGCTACTACAGCGAGTGAAATCACTGCAACACTTAACAAAGAGCTGCAGTTCGTTTCAGAATGGGTGGCAAGGAATAAGTTAGTCTTAAATATTTCTAAAATTAAAAGCATTGTAGTTGGGATAAATCATTCACTAAACCCTAAACCTCAACTAAATCTTGTAATAAACAATGTGGAAACTGAGCAAGTTGAGGAGACTAAACTGCTTGGAGTAACCCTGGATTGTAAACTGTCATAGTCAAAACATGTTGATACAACAGTAGCTAAGATGGGGAGATATCTGTCCATAATAAAGAGCTGCTCTACCTTAACAGCGCTATCAACGAGGCAGGTCCTACAGGCCCTAGTTTTGTCGCACCTGGACTACTGTTCAGTCATGTGGTCAGGTGCCACAAACAGGGACCTTTGAATATTACAATTGGCTCAGAACAGGGCAGCACGGCTGGCCCTAAAATGTATTTTATGTTTTACTCATTTTAGCAGACGCTCTTATCCAGAGCAACTTACAGTAGTGAGTGCATACATTTTCATACTGGTCCCCCGTGGGAATCAAACCCACAACCCTGGCGTTGCAAGCGGCATGCTCTACCAACTGAGCTACACAGGACTACAGTACACGGGGAGCTAACATAAATAACATGCATGTAAATCTCTCATGGCTCATAGTGGAGGAGAGATTGATTTCATCACTACTTGTTTTTGTAAGAAGTGTTGACATGCTGAATGCACCGAGGGGTCTGTTTAAACTACTAGCACACAGCTCGGACACCCATGCATACCCCACAAGACATGCCACCAGAGGTCTCTTCACAGTCCCCAAGTCATGAACAGACTATGGGAGGCACACAGTACTACATAGAGCCATGACTACATGGAACTCTATTCCACATCAGGTAACTGATGCAAACAGTAGAATCAGATTTTAAAAAACAGATACAAATATACCTTGTGGAACAGTGGGGACTGTGAAGACACACACACACACACACACACACACACACACACACACACACACACACACACACACACACACACACAGGCACACACAGGCACAGACACACATACGATAACATACGCACTCTACACACACGTACACATGGATTTTGTATTGTAGATATGTGATAGTAGAGTAGTGGCCTGAGGGAACACACTAAATGAGTTGTAGATATCAAATCAAATCAAATGTTTTTTTGTCACATACACGTGTTTAGCAGATGTTATAGCGGGTGTAGCGAAATGCTTGTGTCAACCGTTTATTTTTATCCTAAACTTCCTAGTCCTTGCCGATGACAAGCATACCCATAACATGATGCAGCCACCACCATGCTTGAAAATATGAAGAGTGGTACTCAGTGATGTGTTGTGTTGGATTTGCCCCAAACATAACGTTGTATTCAGGACAAAAGGTTTATTTCTTTGCCACTTTTTTGCAGTTTTACTTTAGTAAAACAGGGTGTATCTTTTGGATTTTTTTTATTCTGTACAAGCTTCCTTTTTCATTCTGTCATTAAGGTACATTTTTTGTTGTTGATCCTTCCTCAGTTTTCTCCTGTCACGGCCATTAAACTGTGTAACTGTTTTAAAATCACCATTGGCCTCATGGTGAAATCCTGGAGCGGTTTCCTTCCTCTCCGGCAACTGAGTTAGGAAGGGTGCCTGTATCTCTGTAGTGACTGGGTGTATTGATACACCATCCAAAGCGTAATTGATAACTTCACCATGCTCAAACTGATATTTAATGTCTGCTTTATTTTTACCCATCTACCAATTGGTGCCCTTCTTTGCGAGGCATTGGAAAACCTCCCTGGTCTTTGTGGTCGAATCTGTGCTTGAAATGTGCTTCTCGACTGAGGGACCTTACAGATAATTGTATGTGTGGGGTACAGAGATTGGGTAGTCATTCAAAAATCATGTTAAACACTAATAATGCATACAGAGTGCAGTTAGATACAGAACATATTGTCTATGGTGCTGGTTATAGATACAGAACATATTGTCTGTGGTGCTTGTTATAGATATATAACATATTGTCTATGGTGCTTGTTATATATAGAACATATTGTCTGTGGTGCTGGTTATAGATACAGAACATATTGTCTATGGTGCTTGTTATATATAGAACATATTGTCTGTGGTGCTGGTTATAGATACAGAACATATTGTCTGTGGTGCTGGTTATAGATACAGAACATATTGTCTATGGTGGTTGTTATAGATACAGAACATATTGTCTCTGGTGCTGGTTATAGATACAGAACATATTGTCTCTGGTGTCTATGGTGCTTCACTCAGCGCCTTCCCCCTCCTCAGCTGCTGAACTGCATCATGGACATGGTAGAGAAGACGCGGCGTTCTCTCACCGTGCTGCGGCGCTGCCAGGAGGCCGACAGGGAGGAGCTCAACTACTGGATCAGACGATACAGCGACGCAGAGGACCTGAAGAAAGGAGCCAGCAGGACCCAGAGCAGACAGCAGAGTCCTGCAGGACAGGATAACTACACTACAGGTATATAACTATCTACATTATATATATATATATATATATATATATAGTACCAGTTATTAGAATGGAGCCAGACAGTCCTACGGGACAGGATAAATACACCAACCCTCCTCCATGACTAAATTACCTTTTACTGGTGTGTGTTTAGTTGACTGGTCTGTGTGTCCGTCTTCTAGTTGACTGGTCTGTCTGTCTGTCTGTCTGTCTGTCTGTCTGTCTGTCTGTCTGTCTGTCTGTCTGTCTGTCTGTCTGTCTGTCTGTCTGTCTGTCCTGTCTGTCTGTCTGTCTGTCTGTCTGTCTGTCTGTCTGTCTGTCTGTCTGTCTGTCTGTCTGTCTGTCTGTTGTCTGTCTGTCTGTCTGTCTGTCTGTCTGTCTGTCTGTCTGTCTGTCTGTCTGTCTGTCTGTCTGTCTGTCTGTCTGTCTGTCTGTCTGTCTGTCTGTCTGTCTGTCTGTCTGTGTCTGTCTGTCTGTCTGTCTGTCTGTCTGTCTGTCCGTCTACTAGTTGACTTGTCTGTCTGTCTGTCTGTCTGTCTGTCTGTCTGTCTGTCTGTCTGTCTGTCTGTCCGTCCGTCTACTAGTTGACTGGTCTGTCTGTCTTCCAGAGATTCACCAGGAGCTTCTCCACCGGCCTGTGACGACCGGATACATACCTGAAGAGATCTGGAAGAAAGCCGGTGAGCATCTCTCCCTCTCTCTCTCTCTCTTATTTTTACTGTCCTGGCTGATCAATGCCAGTAAGTAGCTGGTCTCTCTTTACAGTAGTGGTTTAGC
>NW_028156203.1:303252-310694 GCF_964263955.1 Coregonus lavaretus | reverse complement strand
CACCTGTAGAGAGAGAGAGAGGACCAACAAGAAGAAAACACATTCACCTGTAGAGAGAGAGAGGACCAACAAGAAGAAAACACATTCACCTGTAGAGAGAGAGAGAGAGAGAGAGGACCAACAAGAAGAAAACACATTCACCTGTAGAGAGAGAGAGAGAGAGGACCAACAAGAAGAAACACATTCACCTGTATAGAGAGAGAGAGAGAGAGAGGACCAACAAGAAGAAAACACATTCACCTGTAGAGAGAGAAGAGAGAGGACCAACAAGAAGAAACACATTCACCTGTAGAGAGAGAGAGAGAGAGAGAGGACCAACAAGAAGAAAACACATTCACCTGTAGGGAGAGAGAGAGAGAGAGGACCAACAAGAAGAAAACACATTCACCTGTAGAGAGAGAGAGAGGACCAACAAGAAGAAAACACATTCACCTGTAGAGAGAGAGAGAGGACCAACAAGAAGAAAACACATTCACCTGTAGAGAGAGAGAGAGAGGACCAACAAGAAGAAAACACATTCACCTGTAGAGAGAGAGAGAGGACCAACAAGAAGAAAACACATTCACCTGTAGAGAGAGAGAGAGAGAGGACCAACAAGAAGAAAACACATTCACCTGTAGAGAGAGAGAGAGAGAGAGGACCAACAAGAAGAAAACACATTCACCTGTAGAGAGAGAGAGAGAGGACCAACAAGAAGAAACACATTCACCTGTAGAGAGAGAGAGAGAGGACCAACAAGAAGAAAACACATTCACCTGTAGAGAGAGAGAGAGAGGACCAACAAGAAGAAAACACATTCACCTGTAGAGAGAGAGAGAGGACCAACAAGAAGAAAACACATTCACCTGTAGAGAGAGAGAGAGGACCAACAAGAAGAAAACACATTCACCTGTAGAGAGAGAGAGAGGACCAACAAGAAGAAAACACATTCACCTGTAGAGAGAGAGAGAGAGGACCAACAAGAAGAAAACACATTCACCTGTAGAGAGAGAGAGAGGACCAACAAGAAGAAAACACATTCACCTGTAGAGAGAGAGAGAGAGGACCAACAAGAAGAAAACACATTCACCTGTAGAGAGAGAGAGAGAAAGAGGACCAACAAGAAGAAAACACATTCACCTGTAGAGAGAGAGAGAGGACCAACAAGAAGAAAACACATTCACCTGTAGAGAGAGAGAGAGGACCAACAAGAAGAAAACACATTCACCTGTAGAGAGAGAGAGAGAGGACCAACAAGAAGAAAACACATTCACCTGTAGAGAGAGAGAGAGGACCAACAAGAAGAAAACACATTCACCTGTAGAGAGAGAGAGAGAGACCAACAAGAAGAAAACACATTCACCTGTAGAGAGAGAGAGAGAGGACCAACAAGAAGAAAACACATTCACCTGTAGAGAGAGAGAGAGAGAGGACCAACAAGAAGAAAACACATTCACCTGTAGAGAGAGAGAGAGGACCAACAAGAAGAAAACACATTCACCTGTAGAGAGAGAGAGAGGACCAACAAGAAGAAAACACATTCACCTGTAGAGAGAGAGAGAGGACCAACAAGAAGAAAACACATTCACCTGTAGAGAGAGAGAGAGGACCAACAAGAAGAAAACACATTCACCTGTAGAGAGAGAGAGAGAGGACCAACAAGAAGAAAACACATTCACCTGTAGAGAGAGAGAGAGGACCAACAAGAAGAAAACACATTCACCTGTAGAGAGAGAGAGAGAGGACCAACAAGAAGAAAACACATTCACCTGTAGAGAGAGAGAGAGAGGACCAACAAGAAGAAAACACATTCACCTGTAGAGAGAGAGAGAGAGAGAGAGGACCAACAAGAAGAAAACACATTCACCTGTAGAGAGAGAGAGAGAGGACCAACAAGAAGAAAACACATTCACCTGTAGAGAGAGAGAGAGGACCAACAAGAAGAAAACACATTCACCTGTAGAGAGAGAGAGAGGACCAACAAGAAGAAAACACATTCACCTGTAGAGAGAGAGAGAGAGAGAGAGAGGACCAACAAGAAGAAAACACATTCACCTGTAGAGAGAGAGAGAGGACCAACAAGAAGAAAACACATTCACCTGTAGAGAGAGAGAGAGAGGACCAACAAGAAGAAACACATTCACCTGTAGAGAGAGAGAGAGAGAGAGAGAGGACCAACAAGAAGAAAACACATCACCTGTAGAGAGAGAGAGAGAGGACCAACAAGAAGAAAACACATTCACCTGTAGAGAGAGAGAGAGAGGACCAACAAGAAGAAAACACATTCACCTGTAGAGAGAGAGAGAGGACCAACAAGAAGAAAACACATTCACCTGTAGAGAGAGAGAGAGGACCAACAAGAAGAAAACACATTCACCTGTAGAGAGAGAGAGAGGACCAACAAGAAGAAAACACATTCACCTGTAGAGAGAGAGAGAGAGGACCAACAAGAAGAAAACACATTCACCTGTAGAGAGAGAGAGGACCAACAAGAAGAAAACACATTCACCTGTAGAGAGAGAGAGAGGACCAACAAGAAGAAAACACATTCACCTGTAGAGAGAGTGAAAGAGAGGACCAACAAGAAGAAAACACATTCACCTGTAGAGAGAGAGAGAGAGAAAGAGGACCAACAAGAAGAAAACACATTCACCTGTAGAGAGAGAGAGAGGACCAACAAGAAGGAAACACATTCACCTGTAGAGAGAGAGAGAGAGGACCAACAAGAAGAAAACACATTCACCTGTAGAGAGAGAGAGAGGACCAACAAGAAGAAAACACATTCACCTGTAGAGAGAGAGAGAGAGGACCAACAAGAAGAAAACACATTCACCTGTAGAGAGAGAGAGAGAGGACCAACAAGAAGAAAACACATTCACCTGTAGAGAGAGAGAGAGGACCAACAAGAAGAAAACACATTCACCTGTAGAGAGAGAGAGAGGACCAACAAGAAGAAAACACATTCACCTGTAGAGAGAGAGAGAGAGAGGACCAACAAGAAGAAAACACATTCACCTGTATAGAGAGAGAGAGAGAGAGAGAGGACCAACAAGAAGAAAACACATTCACCTGTAGAGAGAGAGAGAGAGGACCAACAAGAAGAAAACACATTCACCTGTAGAGAGAGAGAGAGAGGACCAACAAGAAGAAAACACATTCACCTGTAGAGAGAGAGAGAGAGGACCAACAAGAAGAAAACACATTCACCTGTAGAGAGAGAGAGAGGACCAACAAGAAGAAAACACATTCACCTGTAGAGAGAGAGAGAGAGAGACCAACAAGAAGAAAACACATTCACCTGTAGAGAGAGAGAGAGAGAGGACCAACAAGAAGAAAACACATTCACCTGTAGAGAGAGAGAGAAGGACCAACAAGAAGAAAACACATTCACCTGTAGAGAGAGAGAGAGAGGACCAACAAGAAGAAAACACATTCACCTGTAGAGAGAGAGAGAGGACCAACAAGAAGAAAACACATTCACCTGTAGAGAGAGAGAGAGGACCAACAAGAAGAAAACACATTCACCTGTAGAGAGAGAGAGAGGACCAACAAGAAGAAAACACATTCACCTGTAGAGAGAGAGAGAGAGAGGACCAACAAGAAGAAAACACATTCACCTGTAGAGAGAGAGAGAGAGGACCAACAAGAAGAAAACACATTCACCTGTAGAGAGAGAGAGAGAGGACCAACAAGAAGAAAACACATTCACCTGTAGAGAGAGAGAGAGAGGACCAACAAGAAGAAAACACATTCACCTGTAGAGAGAGAGAGAGGACCAACAAGAAGAAAACACATTCACCTGTAGAGAGAGAGAGAGAGGACCAACAAGAAGAAAACACATTCACCTGTAGAGAGAGAGAGAGAGGACCAACAAGAAGAAAACACATTCACCTGTAGAGAGAGAGAGAGGACCAACAAGAAGAAAACACATTCACCTGTAGAGAGAGAGAGAGGACCAACAAGAAGAAAACACATTCACCTGTAGAGAGAGAGAGAGAGGACCAACAAGAAGAAAACACATTCACCTGTAGAGAGAGAGAGAGGACCAACAAGAAGAAAACACATTCACCTGTAGAGAGAGAGAGGACCAACAAGAAGAAAACACATTCACCTGTAGAGAGAGAGAGAGAGAGAAAGGACCAACAAGAAGAAAACACATTCACCTGTAGAGAGAGAGAGAGAGAGAGGACCAACAAGAAGAAACACATTCACCTGTATAGAGAGAGAGAGAGAGAGAGAGGACCAACAAGAAGAAAACCTGTAGAGAGAGAGAGAGAGAGGACCAACAAGAAGAAACACATTCACCTGTATAGAGAGAGAGAGAGAGAGAGGACCAACAAGAAGAAAACACATTCACCTGTAGAGAGAGAGAGAGGACCAACAAGAAGAAAACACATTCACCTGTAGAGAGAGAGAGAGGACCAACAAGAAGAAAACACATTCACCTGTAGAGAGAGAGAGAGGACCAACAAGAAGAAAACACATTCACCTGTAGAGAGAGAGAGAGAGAGAGAGAGGACCAACAAGAAGAAAACACATTCACCTGTAGAGAGAGAGAGAGGACCAACAAGAAGAAAACACATTCACCTGTAGAGAGAGAGAGAGAGAGGACCAACAAGAAGAAAACACATTCACCTGTAAGAGAGAGAGAGAGAGGACCAACAAGAAGAAAACACATTCACCTGTAGAGAGAGAGAGAGAGGACCAACAAGAAGAAACACATTCACCTGTAGAGAGAGAGAGAGAGGACCAACAAGAAGAAAACACATTCACCTGTAGAGAGAGAGAGAGGACCAACAAGAAGAAAACACATTCACCTGTAGAGAGAGAGGAGAAAGAGAGAGGACCAACAAGAAGAAAACACATTCACCTGTAGAGAGAGAGAGAGAGAGGACCAACAAGAAGAAAACACATTCACCTGTAGAGAGAGAGAGAGAGAGGACCAACAAGAAGAAAACACATTCACCTGTAGAGAGAGAGAGAGAGGACCAACAAGAAGAAAACACATTCACCTGTAGAGAGAGAGAGAGAGAGAGAGAGAGAGAGAGAGAGAGAGAGAGAGGACCAACAAGAAGAAAACACATTCACCTGTAAGGAGAGAGAGAGAGAGAGAGGACCAACAAGAAGAAAACACATTCACCTGTAGAGAGAGAAGAGAGAGGACCAACAAGAAGAAAACACATTCACCTGTAGAGAGAGAAGAGAGAGAGAGGACCAACAAGAAGAAAACACATTCACCTGTAGAGAGAGAGAGAGAGAGAGAGGACCAACAAGAAGAAAACACATTCACCTGTAGAGAGAGAGAGAGGACCAACAAGAAGGAAACACATTCACCTGTAGAGAGAGAGAGAGGACCAACAAGAAGAAAACACATTCACCTGTAGAGAGAGAGAGAGGACCAACAAGAAGAAAACACATTCACCTGTAGAGAGAGAGAGAGAGGACCAACAAGAAGAAAACACATTCACCTGTAGAGAGAGAGAGGACCAACAAGAAGAAAACCCATTCACCTGTAGAGAGAGAGAGAGAGGACCAACAAGAAGAAAACACATTCACCTGTAGAGAGAGAGAGAGAGAGGACCAACAAGAAGAAAACACATTCACCTGTAGAGAGAGAGAGAGAGAGAGAGGACCAACAAGAAGAAAACACATTCACCTGTAGAGAGAGAGAGAGAGAGAGAGGACCAACAAGAAGAAAACACATTCACCTGTAGAGAGAGAGAGAGAGAGAGGACCAACAAGAAGAAAACACATTCACCTGTAGAGAGAGAGAGAGGACCAACAAGAAGAAAACACATTCACCTGTAGAGAGAGAGAGAGAGGACCAACAAGAAGAAAACACATTCACCTGTAGAGAGAGAGAGAGAGAGGACCAACAAGAAGAAAACACATTCACCTGTAGAGAGAGAGAGAGGACCAACAAGAAGAAAACACATTCACCTGTAGAGAGAGAGAGAGGACCAACAAGAAGAAAACACATTCACCTGTAGAGAGAGAGAGAGAGGACCAACAAGAAGAAAACACATTCACCTGTAGAGAGAGAGAGAGAGGACCAACAAGAAGAAAACACATTCACCTGTAGAGAGAGAGAGAGGACCAACAAGAAGAAAACACATTCACCTGTAGAGAGAGAGAGAGGACCAACAAGAAGAAAACACATTCACCTGTAGAGAGAGAGAGAGAGGACCAACAAGAAGAAAACACATTCACCTGTAGAGAGAGAGAGAGGACCAACAAGAAGAAAACACATTCACCTGTAGAGAGAGAGAGAGGACCAACAAGAAGAAAACACATTCACCTGTAGAGAGAGAGAGAGGACCAACAAGAAGAAAACACATTCACCTGTAGAGGAGAGAGAGAGAGAGGACCAACAAGAAGAAACACATTCACCTGTAGAGAGAGAGAGAGAGAGGACCAACAAGAAGAAAACACATTCACCTGTAGAGAGAGAGAGAGAGAGGACCAACAAGAAGAAACACATTCACCTGTAGAGAGAGAGAGAGAGAGGACCAACAAGAAGAAAACACATTCACCTGTAGAGAGAGAGAGAGGACCAACAAGAAGAAAACACATTCACCTGTAGAGAGAGAGAGAGGACCAACAAGAAGAAAACACATTCACCTGTAGAGAGAGAGAGAGGACCAACAAGAAGAAAACACATTCACCTGTAGAGAGAGAGAGAGAGAGAGAGGACCAACAAGAAGAAAACACATTCACCTGTAGAGAGAGAGAGAGGACCAACAAGAAGAAAACACATTCACCTGTAGAGAGAGAGAGAGAGAGGACCAACAAGAAGAAACACATTCACCTGTATAGAGAGAGAGAGAGAGAGAGGACCAACAAGAAGAAAACACATTCACCTGTAGAGAGAGAGAGAGAGGACCAACAAGAAGAAAACACATTCACCTGTAGAGAGAGAGAGAGAGGACCAACAAGAAGAAAACACATTCACCTGTAGAGAGAGAGAGAGGACCAACAAGAAGAAAACACATTCACCTGTAGAGAGAGAGAGAGGACCAACAAGAAGAAAACACATTCACCTGTAGAGAGAGAGAGAGGACCAACAAGAAGAAAACACATTCACCTGTAGAGAGAGAGAGAGAGGACCAACCCAAGAAGAAAACACATTCACCTGTAGAGAGAGAGAGAGAGAGGACCAACAAGAAGAAAACACATTCACCTGTAGAGAGAGAGAAGAGGACCAACAAGAAGAAAACACATTCACCTGTAGAGAGAAAGAGAGAGGACCAACAAGAAGAAAACACATTCACCTGTAGAGAGAAGAGAGAGAGAGGACCAACAAGAAGAAAACACATTCACCTGTAGAGAGAGAGAGAGGACCAACAAGAAGAAAACACATTCACCTGTAGAGAGAGAGAGAGGACCAACAAGAAGAAAACACATTCACCTGTAGGAGAGAGAGAGAGGACCAACAAGAAGAAAACACATTCACCTGTAGAGAG